>NC_053023.1:504334343-504533683 GCF_003073215.2 Triticum urartu | reverse complement strand
GGTGTGAATAGTTTTATTTTTTCGTTTTCTTTTTGGTTGAGGGAAGTGCGAATTGATTTGGTACGTACAAGTACAATATTACTACACGTTAGGCTTGTCCCTAAAATTCAACCCGCATCTTGTTATATCCCGAAAATTCAGATATTGTGCTCCCAAAACTGGCACCTTCACAACCCGCGCCTTGCTATCCCGAAATTACAACGCGCGTGAAAACTCCCTCCAGCTGCCAAATCCCAACACGCGAAATCCCCCTTCTAACCCTAAGCCGAAAGGGCCGCTAGTTCAAATTGGTGGGGGGTACTTTTGTAACACACCCTACATTTTGGACAAGCGCGTTCCTAAGTCATGCTTCACCCCCTCCCATCGCCCCCTTTTCGCCATTCGAAATCCCAGAACGCCATAACCTCTCCGCTCCAGCCGCGAAACCCCACCCTACTCCATCCGCCACGTCACTGCTGCCTAGCCGGAGCCTCTTCCCTGATGACGTCGTCCAGCGCAACAGCTCGACGTCCCTCGTCCACCTCCCCAGATGAGGATTCGTCGTCCATCTCGCCATCCCGCCGGTTCAGCCGCCCCGTCCTCCACCTCCATGGAGCTGCTCCGATGATCGCCTCGTCTATCGCGGCTGCTCCATCCCCATAGCACCGCCTTAACCTGCTCCACCGGAACCGCAGCATCCTCACCGACTCCTCGGACGAAGCCGAGGCCTACTCGGCGCCAGCAAAGAGGTTGTACACTCATCGCATCGCACCTTCTCCTTAACTCGACCTCCCAGCGCCAACGGTGCTCCATCCCACACCCCCATGGAGAGGCTACCTTGAAGCCGGTGCCGCGGGCGACATCCGTTGGAAATATGCCCTAGAGGCAATAATAAAAGGATTATTATTGTATTTCCTTGTTCATGATAATTGTCTTTTATTCATGCTATAATTGTGTTATCCGGTAATCGTAATACATGTGTGAATACATAGACACCAACATGTCCCTAGTAAGCCTCTAGTTGACTAGCTCGTTGATCAACAGATAGTCATGGTTTCCTGACTATGGACATTGAATGTCATTGATAACGAGATCACATCATTAGGAGAATGATGTGATGGACAAGACCCAATCCTAAACATAGCACAAGATCGTATAGTTCGTTTGCTAGAGTTTTTCCAATGTCAAGTATCTTTTCCTTAGACCATGAGATCGTGTAACTCCCGGATACCGTAGGAGTGCTTTGGGTGTACCAAACGTCACAACGTAACTGGGTGACTATAAAGGTATACTACGGGTATCTCCGAAAGTGTCTGTTGGGTTGACACGGATCAAGACTGGGATTTGTCACTCCGTATGACGAAGAGGTATCTCTGGGCCCACTCGGTAATGCATCATCACAATGAGCTCAAAGTGAACAAGTGTCTGGTCACGGGATCATGCATTACGGTACGAGTAAAGTGACTTGTCGGTAACGATATTGAACGAGGTATTGGGATACCGATGATCGAATCTCGGGCAAGTAACGTACCGATTGACAAAGGGAATTGTATACGGGGTTGCTTGAATCCTCGACATCGTGGTTCATCCGATGAGATCATCGAGGAGCATGTGGGAGCCAACATGGGTATCCAGATCCCGCTGTTGGTTATTGACCAGAGAGCCATCTCGGTCATGTCTACATGTCTCCCGAACCCGTAGGGTCTACACACTTAAGGTTCGGTGACGCTAGGGTTGTAGAGATATGAATATGCAGTAACCCGAAAGTTGTTCAGAGTCCCGGATGAGATCCTGGACGTCACGAGGAGTTCCGGAATGGTCCGGAGGTGAAGAATTATATATAGGAAGTGCAGTTTCGGCCATCGGGAGAGTTTCAGGGGTCACCGGTATTGTACCGGGACCACCGGAAGGGTCCCGAGGGTCCACCGGGTGGGGCCACCCATCCCGGAGGGCCCCATGGGCTAAGTGGGGAGGGGAACCAGCCCATAGTGGGCTGGTGCGCCCCCCTTGGCCCACCCCATGCTCCTAGGGTTGGGAACCCTAGGGTGGGGGGGCGCCCCACCTGGCTTGGGGGGCACTCCACCCCATGGCCGCCCCCCCCTAGGAGATCCCATCTCCTAGGGACGGCTCACCCCCTATGGGGCCTATATAAAGGGGGGAGGGAGGGGCAGCCACACCCTTGAGTCTTGGCGCCTACCTCTCCTCTGCTACACCTCGCCCTCTCGCAGTAGAACGGCGAAGCCCTGCTGCAGTGACCCCTGCATCCACCACTATGCCGTCGTGCTGCTGGATCTTCATCAACCTCTCCTTTCCCCTTGCTGGATCAAGAAGAAGGAGACTTCACACTGACCGTAGCTGTGTTGAACGCGGAGGTGCCGTCCGTTCGGCGCTAGGATCTCCGGTGATTTGGATCACGTCGAGTACGACTTCCTCATCCCCGTTCTTTGAACGCTTCTGCGCGTGATCTACAAAGGTATGTAGATGCAATCCGATCACTCCTTGCTAGATGAACTCATAGATGGATCTTGGAGAAACCGTAGGAAATTTTTTGTTTTCTACAACGTTCCCCAACAGACATCCATCAGAGTTTCATGTGGCCCTCAGCGTACGAACCAATTGCTCTGCTCGGCTGCCGCTCCTCGCTCGCCCAGCTGCTGCTGCTGCTCTCCCCCTCGCTCGTGCTGCTGCTCTGCTCCGATTAAGCCACACTTCAGTCGACTGAATCGACTTTTGGGTCAGTCGATTTTCAGGGGTTGGGGGGGCTCACCGGAGTTAAGGAAGAACCACCCGCAGCGGGGACGGGGGCTCGCCGGAGAGTACCCCACTATCTATCTTAGGGTTCAGGGTGGGGGTGGGGGGCCTAGAGGGCTGGCCGGGGCGGCGGTGGCGAGTTGTTTCGGGGTGGCGAGGCGGCACTGGGGCCGGCGGTTCGGCCGGTGGTGGCTGGCGGCTCGGGGGTGCAGGTTGAAGATGAACTGCAGGCCCTCCCTAAACTACATGTCAAGTGCCTCTCTGCTACCATTGCGTTCAGTTTCGACAGTAGCATTCAGATTCCAGAGTAAATTTCAGTTTCGACAGTTAAGTTCATAGTCAACAGTTTTTACCTCATTTGTTGTAGTCAGGTGGTTTTTGGTGATGTTAATTTTACATCCATTTTACATCATCTATTGGAGATGCTATTAGAATCCCACTTGAGATTGATATGTCTGTTCTTGTGCTGCTTCAGCCTTGACGTCTTACGGCTCACCGGAGCTGCTCCAACGACAGAACGATCCGTCACAATAGAGCAGTGCCCTGGACGTCGTCTACAGATTCCTCAGATCTTCCTCCACACCTCCGACAGCCCACCTCTGCCTCAACTGCTTCAGCGACCAACCCAATGATGCTGAGGTCGACACAGCTACGGCAAAGAGGTTGTACACTTGTTGCATCACTTATTACTATACATTCACGTCGATCCATTAGGGCTATTTTGGTTCAACAGAAAAACATCGATCCACTGGTTGTTACAATCACTCTAAATTTCTGCATGCTCTCCTTACATAGTCTCACCATATTTTTTTCGTATGCATGTCAGATATTGTACACAGTCATGTTGAACATGTAGAGAAAAAGAGAAGAGTTTTGCGCGGCAATACAATGTCATGCAGACATCGCTCCATGGTGGGTCCGATGGCAAACCCTCCCCACCCCTCTCCAAATTGTAATCCAGAGGAAGATATCTGTTCTGAGGCGGATTCAAACGCCGCTGACCACTCCTATTTACCCCCCAAGGTGTTTTCTCTACCTTGGCATGATGATGTTAGTCATATCATGCATATGTTGCCTTGCATTGCCTACTTTTGACATCATATATGTCATCTGCTTAGTTTAGACATGTTCTGTAATGCCACCTGTTTAGTTTCTATATCATATATGGGAATTATGCAGTCTCATGTCTTTTAGCCAACCATAATATATGTGAAATGTGCAATGCCATCCTGTTTAACCAGGCATCATATATATGAATGATATCTTGCCCATCCTTTTCTTCATTACATTTCCATTTGTCGACAATGTTTGTACATTAAACTACTCTTCCTGTGAATTAGCCATTTGGGTGGGAGATGGAAAAATCTGGAGTGAAAACAAGGCCTTCAGAGCAGACAGTGCTACCTGTCGAAGAAGATCTCTTGTTGGGTCCCGATAGCTCCTCAGAGATGGATTCAGAGACAGATGACCAGTTCTATTCCCCCACTGAGGTGTATGCTCTAACTTGGCATGGTTATACTGCTCATATCATGCATATGGTGTCTTGCATTGCATAGTTTAGACATCATATACACAATATTCAACACCATGTTCTTAGTTCAGACATCATATCGAATGCCCTCTGTTTAGCATATAAATCACGTATGTGAATTAAATGATGCGATCCTGATTACTTAGATAACATGTAGGTGAATTATGTCATGCGATCCTGTTTAGTTATTCATCATATCTTTGAATTATGTTATGCTATGCTATCCAGTTTAGATAGACATCATATATGTGAAGTGCCTCTCTGCGAATTTGTCATTAAATCCTAGACATGCATAATACAGAAATGCCCCTGTTTTAAACTGCTAATAACTATTTAACCATGCATCCAAATAAATCATGTCATATATGTAAAATGGTTAGAATTTCATCTAGTTTGATAATATCCAACTTTCATGCATGTTTAAAATGTTTAAAATGCTGTTTGTGTTTAATTTGCTTAAATGCCATGTTAAAATGCTTTATTTCATAACTAAATAACCGTAGCTCCATTTTAAATAAACTTTATATGTAAATGGGGTAGAAAAATGTATAGATTAACATGGTGGCAGTACTTTGCCTGTTTGACAACTCTAAAATTGTGTATAGGGCAGAACAGTACCAACTTTAAAATATGCACATGATGTTTTTTACGGACTTGTTGCTTGTTGTTTCCGGCCTCATTTAAACTTGCCTAAATAGTTAGTTTATACATGCTTCACATCTTGCCATGTTTAACAACATTTAATATTGTGGGGTACATAACAAGGAGTGAACTAAATAATCAAATGTGGTGTTTCGTCAATATGCAAGCTCCACTTAACTTGTAGTATTGTTTGTTGCACTTTGCCATGCCATGAATCATTAAACCGGACATGCATCATACTTGGTTGTGCATCATGCCATGTTTATGTGATGGTTGTTTACTATGTTGCTTGCTTCTTTCCGGGTTGCTTCTCTCGTTAGCTTCGGTTTCGTTCTGGAGTTGTGAGGATTCGTTCGACTACGTCCATTTATCTTCTTCATGGACTCGTTCTTCTTCCTTGCAGGATCTCAGGAAAGATGACCATACCCTCGAAATCACTTCTATCTTTGTTTGCTAGTTGTTCATTCTATCGGTATGTCACGCTACCTACCACTTGTTATACCATGCCTCCCATATTGCCATGTCAAGCCTCTAACCCACCTTTCCTGGAAAACCGTTGTTTGGCTAAGTTACCGCTTTGCTCAGCCCCTCTTATAGCGTTGTTAGTTGCAGGTGAAGCTGAAGTTTGTTCCATGTTCGAACATGGATATGTTGGGATATCACAATATCTCTTATTTAATTTAATGCATCTATATACTTGGTAAAGGTTGGAAGGCTCGGCCTTATGCCTGGTGTTTTCTTCCACTCTTGCCGCCCTAGTTTCCATCATACCGGTGTTATGTTCCTTGATTTTGCGTTCCTTACGCGGTTCGGTGTTATGGGAACCCCTTGACAGTTCGCTTTGAATAAAACTCCTCCAGCAAGGCCCAACCTTGGTTTTACATTTGCCTAACAACCTATACCTTTCCCTTGGAAGTAATTAACCCGAGGGTCATCTTTATTTTAGGACGCGATAACTGCCACACGTGTGGTGTATTGGGTGGTTGTGCCACACGCCTCGTGTGGCATGGAGAAGAACCTGCCCGCACGACCACGTCCGGGCACGCACAGCCACAGCCCGCACGTTCGCTGTGTGGCAAAACTGCCCACACGTCCGGGCCAGACGACCGCACTGCCCGCATGACCCAGCACGCCAGCCGTCCCGGGCTCCTTCCGATCCCTAGTCCGCCCTGCCGCCATTGTCTCCCACCTCTCAATCCCCTACCTCTATCGCCTTCCTTCTCTGGTTGCCATGGAAACCAAAGAGGATCCCTAGCGCCTTCCCATCGCTAACCACCACCACCCCTCCCACCCCAACTCGCCGTCCCAAGACGACGAGCTAAAACAGGTGGATCTCCAATCTCCTTCTGTTTCTCGACCTTCTATTGCCAAGAAATATGAAATTGCAAATTTTCCCACGAAGATGGCAACTAGATCAATGCTATCAGGGCAAACACCCCACAAATTTGTGTGTCTTTGCATTTGCCCACCAAAACATACGCCAGATCTGCCATGTACTATGCTAGAGTTGTGCCAAGCTTCTGGGTTGTCTTGGTGCGAGTAGTTGGTAATGGAGCGTCCGTAGGAATCACTATAAAAAAGGGAGAGAAAGGAGGAATTTGGCATAGGGAGAGAGGAAAAATAATTGCCACTTGTATCTAACGTCAGTTGCCATCTAACGTTGTCCATAGTTGCCACCATGTTTATCTTATTGCTTGCCATCCTATTTTGTTGTCTGTTGCCATCGCTTCAAAATGATAGCTGGCATCTAGAATTCAAAAAAGAGAATGGATGTGCATGTCCTACTTGGCATGAGGTGTTGGTTGCCTACGCAAGAAATGTTATGAGATTGTCGTGTTATCTTCTACGTGCAAACAACAAGAATGCTTTTTGCGGCTTGTTGATGCGTTATTGTTCATGCAGTGACTAAAAACACAATGGCAGAAAAGAAAGCAGAAGAATGAATCACGAAGATGGCACTGATCCTTGGCTTTCTCAAAGGCCGGAAACACCACCTTGGGATGCAACAGAGTACAATCAACTCATTTCTTCAGGGCTATTGCTGCCACTACTAGAGCACTACGCGTACATCGGTACGATGCATGACAAACAAAGAAGAAACAGTTGCCATGTTCGTGACAATGAAGATGTCATTCTACTTATGTCCTACAATCTAATTTTTAGCAGGTTCTTATGACCAAACCACAATCAGGGGGGCAGCATGGCAAGTTTCGTCACAGGGCGCTAACGCTGACAAATGTACGGGCAACCAACTTCAGCTAGCTAATGTGGAAAATCAAGGGAACGCATACAAAAAAGAAACTTACTATTGTGGACATGAAATTAAACTTGCAAGGATGAAAAAGACTCACGAGTTATGTCGGGAAAATGTAGGACCTTCATGCAGCACGTGGCATCAGGCGCCAGCCATGTACCTACCATCAATGTTGTACATAGGTGAATGCATGCAAGTGAAGTTGTGGACAGTGAGTTAGGAGAAAGGAACATATCTGACAGATGCAGTTGCCATGGCTGCACAGCTGCAGTGGCCATGCCTGGACAACTGCAGTTGCCATGTATAATCAAATGTGCCAGCAATGTATAAACAACTGTGGATCACAAAGTGTGAACAAATCTATGTGGCATGGTTGGACCACTACATGTGCTATGTTGAACAAACTACAGTTGCCATGCAATGACCAACTGCTACCATGACCATAGGTTGTTACGTTGGAACCACATCGGCAAACGTCTCATGGAAAGCTTCACAATTGCAGGAAAGCGCTATTGTAGATAGAGCACATCAATTTGGAATGACAGACCACACAAGATCGGCACATGCGGCACAACAAGGTAAAAAAATAATGTGAACCAGAAAGCAGCACCGCATTTGCTTTTGTGGGAATAGCATGTGAGGAAAAGTAGATTTGTAATGATGGTGGTGGAAAAAACAAACAAAAAATGCTACCAAGTGGTCATGTGCAAAAAGAGTCGTATATTTTCTTCGAGATTTGCCAATTGCTATAAGAGTGGGTGCAACATTCATTATTGTTCACATTTGCCTACTGAGCTCAGGCCTAGAATACAAGTTTTGGTGCTAGAATATACTGGTTGCCATGTGTTGGCAACAATAGTTGCCATGTATGTTGGACTGTAGCTGCCATTGCTATATACTACAAGTTCTGATGCTAAAAGACACTGGTTGCCATGTGTTGGCAATAGTAGTTGCCATGTTGTTGGACTGCATCTGCCATTACTGGAGAATTATAGTTGCCATGCATGGCCATATGCAGATTCACGGCTTGCTGTGTGACTGATGTCATGCAAAATCACATGCAGTTGTTGTACTTCGTTACGATAAACATGCCATTCAAGCAAAATCTTACGCTCGTACCTGGTTTTTTTATTATAGGACCTTCAACTACAATTAACAGCGGCGCGGGGACATCTACTGCGGGGAGCTCTGAGCGCACGGAAGACGCGTTCCACCAGCCAGCCAACACTCATGCCACAAACAATGCCGAGTCAGTGTCGGAAATGGCAATCGTTCCAGCAATACCGACAAGCACGCCTTTGCAGACCAGCACAAGCAACACTCAAGCAGATGAAACAGCCGCCGATACTGAAGTGAATGATGAAACCGATGATGAAGCATAAGGGGATGAATATGGTGGGCAATCAGAAATCATAGTACCTCAGGCACCGTATCTTGGGCAGAGATTTGATTCATTTGAAGATGCAGAGGAATTCTACCAGACATATGCAAAGTTCCATGGGTTCGCGGTCAACACCGAATACCATAGGAAAATTAAAAAAACTAATGAGTACAGCAGAGGTGAGATTAGGTGCTACAAGTCACGAAGAAACAAGAAGGGCAAAGGTGATGCGCCTGTCGTTCCGGAACGAAAAAGAGGTATCATTTTCAAGACGGAATGCCATGTCCAATGTAAGCTGAACGTAGATGGAGCACAGTGGGTGGTCAATGAATATTTTGACGAGCACAACCACGAGCTAATAAAGAAGTTTGACCTGGTAAAATTTCTAACCGCCCACAGGGGATTCACCCCCTCGAGAAGAAATTCATAAAGTTGCTACATGATTGTAACATCGGTCCATCAAGAATGGTCCAGATACTCTCCCTCATCCATAGCAAAAGTGGGACTCTGAGTAGCATGCCCTACATACTGGCGGACGTCACAAACCTAAAGGCAAAGTACCATAGAGAAAGCAAGTTGGCTGACATAGAAGCCACGATAGCCTACTTTGATGAGAAAGCGAAAGAAGATCTAGATTTCTTCTATAGGATAAGATTGGACGATGAGGACCGTGTCAGGAACATGTATTGGGTGGATGGTGCTGCAAGAAGAGCCTACAAACATTTCCGAGACTGCATTTCATTCAACGCGACATATCTCACTAATATGTACGAGATGCCATGCGCCCCATTCATAGGAATAAATAACCACAATCAGTCATTGCAGTTCGGATGCAGGCTCATTCGGAACAAAGACACGGATGGGTACATTTGGCTGTTCAAGACCTTCTTGGAGTGCATGGGTGGACTTGCTCCGATGAACATAATAACAGACTAGGATTTTAGCATGCGTGCAGGCATAGAGGAGGTCTTTCCGTTGGCAGTGCACATGCACTGCAGGTGGCACAATATAAACAAGGCTGAGGAGACGCTAGGACCGTTCTTTGCTGACCATCCAGAGCTGCACAAGGCATTCGAGCTGTGCATGGACCACAGCTTGACGGTGGAGGAGTTTGAAAGGAGCTGTATGGCTATGATTGAAACATATCAAGTCCAAGACCACGAGACGCTTGCTAGCTTGTGGGAAAAGCGAATGTACTGGGTGCCGGGCTACTTCATGCAGTGTTTCTTCCCGTTTCTGCAGACTACACAATGTAGTGAGGGGTTCATTGCTGTTTTGAAGCGGTACGTCAGCCCTGGCAACTCATTGCTACAGTTTGCCAAGCAGTACAACGCTTTGCAACAAAAAATACTGGGGTCCGAGCTACAGCAAGAAGCAAACACCGCGCTCAAGCAGCCAAAATTGCTAACGTATTTACCAATGGAGAGGCAGATGAGCAAGATATACACCAACAAGATTTTTAACAAGTAAGTCAGTTGTGTTACAATCTTATTTGCACAATCATGGAGGTAGTAGGTGCCATGTAGAATGCAATGCAGTTGAAAAGCTTATTTGAAAATGGTGATTTTTTTAAAGTAGCCATTGAGTACAGAGTAACCATGATATGTAGTTGCCATGTTTAATGAACTACAGTTTGCCGTGTTTAATGAACTATAGTTGCCATGTTTACTCAACTGCAGTTGCCATGTTTGCTCAACTGCAGTTGCCATGTTTCATGAACTGCAGTTGCCATGTTTAATGAACTTTACTTCCACTAGCCATGATGGTATGGAATGCAAATGCCAAATGAAGTTGTTATGTAGTTGCCATGTTTAGTGAACTGCAGTTGCCATGTTTAATGAACTGTAGTTGCCATGTTTACTCAACTGCAGTTGCCATGTTCGATGAACTGTAGTTGCCATGTTTGAACGAACTATAATTCCATTGGTCACAACAACAAAAGGTGCTAAAAAAACTTCACACAAGAGTTTAACAAAAACCACACAAAACTTGCAGATTCCAGGAAGAAATAAAGTGTGCCAGCATGTACACGGCTTTCCAGGTGGACGAACATACGTTCAAGGTGTGTTATATCATGGGCATGTCGGATTCAGAACCTGAAGACCCGGACAAGGGAAGGAACTACTTTGTGAAGGCATCGATAAGCGAAGGTGAATACTACTGCCAATGCTGCAAATTTGAACGAGACGGGATTGTGTGCTGTCACATACTAAAAGTAATGGACATGAAAGCGGTGACACGAATGCCCCCCCCCATTTCATAAGGCGGCGATGGACTTGGGACGCTCACGACGCATTGGTGCCGCAAACATCAAACGCAGTTTTGGCTGTGCATGACGAGAGACCAGAGTCAACCATGGAGGCCGTGAGGCATGTTGTGTTGACAAAGAACTATGCTGAACTAATTGATGAAGCGTGCAAGAGTGATGAGACAGCGAGGGTCGCAGAAAAACACAGGAAGACCCTCAAAAGAGAGCTTGATGAGATCAAGAAGAGGAAAGCTGAGGAAGCCTTACACAGGTTCCCCCGCACATCAAGTGTTCCTTCATCCACGGGGCCATCATCTGAAAACTCGGAGATAGGATCTGGAACAGCAAGCACACGAACCCAGGTTAGGAACCCGCCCCGTTCCATCATGAAAGGGCATCCAAAAGAGATAAGATACAAATCGGTATTGGAGATTCAAGCAGCAAAACACAAGAAACCAAAGAATGGGACGGGCAATCCGTAAGCAACATTGGAGCACTGTGACTTAGTCCATGGTGACATTTTTTTTGTAATCTAGATGTTCTAAATTTTGTAAAAATTGGAGAGTGACTCTTCAGGGGCATCAGAATGTGAAGCAAAATGCCATGAATGAATAACTACAGTTTCCACGTGTATGGTACTGAATTTTCCATGTTACTTGAACTGAATCTGCCATGCAATTTCTACTGAATCTGCCATGCCATTTCTACTGAATCTGCCATGCCATCTCTACTGAATCTGCCATGCCATTTCTACTGAATTTGCCATGTTATTTGTACTACATCTGCCATGTTAGTTGTACTGAGTATGCCATGTTAGTTGTACTGACTCTTCATCGTGTAGATTTCGATGTTCAGTCAGCGCATTTTAGTCACACATATTGTATTGTGGTGCAAACTATGGGGAACAAGTTGAAACGGTCTCATGAAGCAACCGCACAGGTTACGGCTGCGTGATCAAACTACCATGCTAGTCGGTATAGTTAGCAATGAAAAAAAGAACCAAACAGACAAATGAAGAAGGACGATAACTTTCACTAACCGCATCTGATGAACTACATTTGCCATGTTTTCAAACATCATAGATGCAGTCAAAACATCAAACTGGTACTACCAACGATGAACGCATAATAATACTGAAAAACATAAACGTATCTGCTGCCACACCTAAAAAATAGGTTCACATCCACACATATATTATAGAAACATATTCAAATGTCGCTCACAGACCACTACGACATACTAGGCTACGCGGAGATGCAGTCATAACATAGTACACGAACATGGTTTTGAAAAGAACGAAAGTAATACCTTACATTCCTCGGCAACAGAATATAAGGTAGGCGTTCGGTATGGAGCACCACGTGATCACTTGTACTTCTTGGTGGCTTTCTTGACAGCTTCCTCTATGAACTCACGTGCGTTGGAACGCGTTTTGAAATCTTCATTCATCAACCAGTTCCATGTGTAAATTTTGCGGAGCTTGACAACCATTGCAGCTGTGACAACACAAACCCGTCGACCTTCCCACTTTGCAAGGTATTCCAACATGTGAAAGCCACAGTCGTGCCTAAACAATAAAAGAATCGGATGAGCTCACAAAGAACAGAGAGAAAAATTGTAAACTTCAATTCAGAGGTGACAAGAGGGTTAGCATTGGTGTAGAGGACACATGAAGAAAAAGATAGTAATTACCCGTTTCCTTGCTTCGTAGTCACCACGTACTCAATTGGAAAACGTCTGATTTTGACCTTTGAGTTTTCATAGTGACGGTTCCATGTCTCTTTGAGGTTGTTGATGAAGTATTCAACATGCGTAGTAAGGTCTGCATCAGCTTCTCAACGCATTGAATCAAGCACCTCAAAATGTTGGTTCTTTAGGTCAAGGCAAATCGCGTAGTGGTGACCACACTTGTCGTGTGGGTCGTGTGGTGCAAGCTCCTGGAACATGGGGAACAAGACCTGCAAACAAAAATGAAGGAAAGAAGAAGCAGAGTTCACATTAAGAACATAAATGATGTAGTTGGGAAAATGCATGTAAAGATATCACCGGTTACACTAACAGGCACATGAGTGACATAAAAGCATCAAGGGTCCAAGAAAAGTAGACCAACGTATAATGTTTAGTTATAGTGGGTAATTAAAAAGAAGTTGCCATCCATGAACAAAGTTGCCATGTATTTTAGTTTGAAGTTGCCACATGGGTTGTATTAAGAAAGTAAATCAGAAGTCATATTACATGGCAGCTGTTGCCACATGAAACAACTGTCACAAAACAGGGTGTAGCCCACATCTGAAGCATAGCTACTGGCAAAAAACAACATGGGAGGAAAAATGTGCAAAAAAGGCAGGAGTACTCACACATTTCTTCATTGTGAGTTTGAAATCACCATGCGCAGCAAAATGCTTCCTCGGGATTTTCTGGTGGAAGTCACCATCCCATATTTTGCACGTCATAGTGTACTGCATGATTGTTTTGTCGGGAGACATATCCATATGCATGTTGATGAAGTCAATCCCATATGCAACTACATTCTTCGACATTTTACCGAGTGGCCTCACAGACTCGGCAAGATCACCCAGGTCAACGTACGTCGCATCACATTGTATGATCTTGGTTCTGTGCAAACATGAGCTGTATGAAAATGATATAACATGAAAGAATCATGTCTACTAAGTAAAAAAAGAAAATAAAACATAAACAGAGCATATCTAGAAATAGCAAAAAGATGAATAGTAAAAAGGGCAAAGCAAATGAGAGGTTTATGTGGGTGTGGTCATTACGCTTTCAGCTCCTTCATGTGATTGCCGTTGGACCTCGCATTTCCAAAGCGCTTGACAATTTCGTACAGTTGGTTCTAATCCTTTGTGGCCTTGACTTTCGGCTCATAATCATCCGCGGGTGGCGTGTGAACTACCCTATGCTGCCTCACAAAACCAGGGGTGGCACTTCTAATGGAATCCAGTTGCCATGTCCATTAGATAACATTTTCCATCACAAAAGTGAGAACCCAAAAAAGTGGTTGGGACAAAAGTCAGACTAAAAAGATGTATACACGAAAATGATAAACGCATAAGAAATGTACCTTGCACAATCGGCTCTGCGAACTTCACAGCCTTCCTGCCCTCGACCATTGGCTGCGCCATCATTGGGGCCATGCCTGCCGGGAAAGCAAAGGCAATTGGTGAAGAATCTTGCACCACTGGTTCATCTTGACTGCGATCGATGCCAAGGCTACAGCTCGGTGGGGTGAAGGCCATTGGGTGCCTCTCCTGCCTGCTGGCTGGACCGCGAACAACTTGTTGGGCAGAATCCAAGGGTGAAAGATCGATAAACATTTCTGCATCGGCCGCTGCAGAATCATCGGGCTTATTCATAGGGTGGGGCGTGCTGTCAGCGGTATCAGTCGCAGCTTCCTTGGCAATCTTCTTGTTTGGGCTGTAGGGGACACCGATGTTGACCGGGAGCTTAGAAGTGCGCAGCTTTAAGTTGGGGTTATCCACTGCGGGGAAAGATGCAGTCCGCTCCGCACGTTCAACTCCGTCAGTCGTGCCCGGCTTGCCACCTGGGTCGGTTGTACTCTGGTCTTCCGTTCTCTCCATAACATTGCTTCTAGAAGGTGGCGGGAACAATGTGGACGCAGGCACATAACCAGAGTCATCTCTGATGCTCCTAGCTACAGCCGGCGTGTTGGGTATGTCTGCAGATTGCTTGCGGGGGCGACGAGGCTTAGGTGGAAGACCAGCTCGCGTAACAGTCACCTTGGCAACCTCCGGAGCACCAGAAGCAGGAGCTATTATGCCAAGAGTCTCACCTGTGGATGGCATATCATTATGAACTGTCGCCTGAGCCCCTTCTTTCATGGACGTAGAAGTGCCACCACCCACGCACTTGGAATCTGTCTCAGATGAGCGGGAATCTTCCTTGCTTAGGTTGTTCTCGGGGGCGTCCACTTCAACACTTGCTGATCAGGTGGCATGGCTCATAGCAGCATCCTTCATTGCCAGCAGAGTGGGCAATATTTCAGCAGTCCTGGCAGATACCGACTCGTCACTCCTAGATGTACAGATGCCTGCTGTTGTAGCCTACACATCTGCAACCGGCGGAGATGGTCGGCCGCTTGCATAAAGCTAGTGGGAACAGTGGACGGTGCAGCAACAGGTTTGTGCACTGACGCCTCATGAACGTCTGAGTTGCCACCTGTCAACAGCTTTGAGCGTATGCGTTTGAGTGGGTCTCTGGGGTTCTGCTTGGTCACGCGTGTGGTAGTCTTCTTCACCCTAAAAAATAAAAAAACACACGAACATTGTTAGATGAACAGCTGATAGTTGCCATGTATGTGGAATAAGAGTTGCCATGTGGCCTAGTTAGCAGTTGCCATGCAGAACAAGCAGCAGTTGCCATGGTACGCATCTTAAAAAATATAAGAAATGTGTGATGTGCCAGGACTGCCATTTCCAAACTAGGTGTGGATGAGTGCACAAACAGATGGAAAAGCTGGTAGTTGCCATGTAGGTGGAATAAGAGTTGCCATTTTGCCTGGTTAGCAGTTGACATGCAAAACAAGCAGGAGTTTCCATGAAGTAAAAAGAAATAGAGCATGGGAGAAACAATAGTTGTAATGTGGGACTGATGGCAGTAGCCCATGTGGCAAGCTGAACAGCTGCATTCAAAAGCCAAAATATAGCAATATGGCAATGAAAAAAGAACAGGGATAGCCTACTTCTTGACTGTCTTCCTCAAATCCGGCAACACGACAAGATCACCGGTGTTGGACGTCGACGTACGAGGAGATGACCTAGTGGAAGGTGTGTCACCAGCAATAGGGGCACCCTTGTTCAATCGAGCAGAAACACGAGTTGGCGTTGGTGCTTGTTTCTTCGTAACTGCTCGTCCACCAGATGTCGCCTCGCTGCACATATAAGAAAGAGGCAAAAAAGGTGCCAAGTGTCAGACACGAAAATCGTTGCCATGCTTAGCAAAAACAAATGGCAAAGGGGGTTAGTCTGTTCGAAAGGATAGACAAAACAAAACACTAAAATAGAAGTCAAACCTTCTCCTAGCAGCTGAGAGATCGGTCCTAGGTCTCTTGACAGGAGAGCCCTGCCCAACATCCTCTGGATCCCTCCCCCTCTTTGAGGGCGACACCCCCTTGCCTCTCACAGCTGTCTGTTCTTTGACTTTCTTCGGTGAGGGGACATGTGGTACACCCTTGCCCTTCTTACCACCTGCACGAACGTCGACATGTTCATCATCGTCGGTGTCATGTTGCACGTTCTCCATGTCATTGTCGTCATCCTTGTCGAGAGCAGCATCTCCATCTAGTTCATCTTGTGTGTCAGGAAGCTCCTGCGAGCTGTTGTAGTCGTACCGACCGCGGCAACCAGTTGGCCGATGTGTCCTTTCTGTAACGAATGGAGTGAACTGCCTCGCAACCGCGTCGCTGTCAGAGCCATTAAGGGACGTCCAACCCTCAACCAACTTCCCGAGCAAGCTGGTCATTCCGGATGCAAACTGCCCAATTAGATGCTCAACAGGTGCCCTCGCCTGTGCATGAAACAAGAAGCAGCAGTAACCAAACATATTAAAGTCACGTGCACAAGATCAAAATAAACCAAACTACATAGACATAGACATCCCGTTTCCAGGTCGCAAGAGTCGTCGCGCACACACACATAGACATAGACATGCATATCCGTGTTTACATAAAATTCCATTTCCATATCCATCTCCAATCATATTTGTCCAACTGGCACATTATTTACGTTGTTAATTATATACGCAGCAATATTAACGTACAACATCTCTTGTTTGCGCATGTCCGGACCGCTGCCACGGCCGGTCCTGACCAACCCGAACCCTCTTCATCACCCGCGCGTGCTTCCCGCCCAAAACGGTCAGTGCTGCATTCATGCCCGGCCAGAGCGGACGCGACCTCTCACTGGCGCCGGCATTGATTGCGGCGCGCCGACCGAGAGAGCATCGCCCGTGCCGCTTCCGGGTGCACGCAGTTGCTCCGCGTTCAAAGGTCGCAATAGCCGGCTACAACATGCGCGATCTCTTCTAGTAGTAAGTTCTTGGGAGTCCGTGCTACAGCTAGCTATCCTCCCCAACTCGTCAATCTCTTCCAGTAGTGCTAGTACTCCATGGCGCGATCCATCGACAAGCAGGCGGGAAAGTTATGGTATACTACTCGGTTTGCGGTGAGTGGCATGCCGAGCGACTGTGTGGGGTCGAGCCATGGAGGAGGGTGAGACACGAACACGATAAACGTGATTTAAACGTTGGTTTTGCTCGATGGCGTGATCCAATGAAATGAAACGTTGGTTTCTCTCCGTTTCCATTTTTTCTCCGGAAAAACAGAAACTTTTCCACTCCATTTTCATTCCTATTCCAAGGTTGCCCCGTTACAACATTCCATCAAATACAAAGGAAAACTAACACACATGCTGATGCATCTCAATGATTCACAAATCATAGCCAATATTTACTTCACAACTAAAGAAAAAAGTTGTGAGAGCGTGTACGATAGAAAAACTACTGATGGGGTCACTACGACTTAAACCCTAAACCCTAAACATGATTTAATTTCCTGGCCAGGTAGAACCTGTCGAAGGAATGTGCTAGAGGGAGATTCTTTAGTGAGAATGTCAGCAACAATTGAAGCAGCACTCTTTGGTTCTCCACCTTCTGGTACCTCTTGTTCCATAGCACTTTCCATGTCGGGAAGGAAAGACGGCTGGCACCCTCGGATCATACGATGCTTTTGTGCAGTTCCACTAAAATCGACCTGAGCATCCCTGATGGCAAAGATATTGAAGAAGTGTGATTAGAATAATAGTACTGGCACTAGTTCATGAGACATAAACTCATCACAAATAGAAGCCGGTACAAGTAGAGAAAATCGACATGGAGATGGAGCTACGCCAGTGGAGCAAGCCAGATCCAAAAGGAAGATGGACTACCTGGGACGTCGGGCTGTAGCTAGAAGGGCGGTTGGGACGCAGCATCGGCCCATACCGCAGTGACCCCCGATTGGGATGCACCGACTGTGGGTTTTCTCCCTCGCCGATGTCGACCGCGTCTACGCAGAACATTGTTCCCTTCTCCAGGCTACGGGATCAGGCCTGTCGTTCTATGCTTGTGAAGAGAGCAACCTAAGCAAGCAGGCTTGTAGCTTAGGCTCCTGCTAGTGTATATATAGTGGTTTTCTTTTCTCTCCATATCAACCATTTTATATTGCGGACGTGTCATTCAAGAGTGAAATGATGGTTGCTTGTTCCGACTAACTTACTGTGTGATTACTGCTCCTTAGTGGCCCCTACACGTACTCCCCCTACGTGTATGCAACAGTCACACGTACACATGGACGCAAAAACGTGTGCGACGCCCTAATGCATGCATGTCCGAGCACATGACGGAACACACACGGTCACGCTCAAGTGCTCAACCTACACGTGCATGCACACACATACTCAGTCAGGGTGAGCTACTGACCGTATGAACACCGGAAAACATATATATTGAGCGCAATGAGCGTATTATGAAGTCCACTGACCGTATTTTTACAAATATACAGTGACAGACAGTGTATTTATCTCGTTTGAAATTAAGCCATATTAACCGGGGAGGAGGCAGCATGGACTAGCATTACTTTGCTGTGTCCCGTCAACTTGCCGAATAAGGAGAAGGTTGCAGGGCAGGAGAAGCTTGCGCGCGGTGGCTCGCAGGACAAGGAGAAACTTTTTACTAATGCAAGCTCTCCCTCGCTCAGGCGGTGGACGTGCAACAGTTAATTCGGTGTCAGGTTGCCAGAGGCATACACTATACTACTAATGCTATTATTGTTCGACTTCCCGAACAGCCAAGTGCAAAGTTTACTAGTACTACTACTATAGTCCATAAAGGTATGTACTATACTAGTACTAGGAACCGGATGGAGGAGCGTCTGCACTCTTATTATAATTTTAAAATGTGATAAAGCAATCTTCAACACATTTGGTTCTCTTCGAGGGTTCTCGCATGTGATAATGGAAGTTGATTACATGGAACACTCGCCACAATTCTCGCTTAATTTTGGCTCATATCCTGTTACAAATAGTAGCGCTCAGTAATATTTCCTCTTTTTTTTATTCAGCATGTAAACAGGTCAGCAAACCTTGCGGCGCATCTTTGTGCGAACCATGCTTGCTGCACTTTGAATGTGGCCGAGAGCTGGCTTAATGAAAGACCTCGCTTCCTACTTCTTTTTTTGCGGGGTACCTCGCTTCCTAGTGACCAGTGTCTTGGCTGATCGTCCTAAGAATGCTTATATATGAATAAAGCTCTCTCATTTACCCGCAAAAAATATTAAGCCATATTAACCGGAAAGGAGGGAGTATGGACTAGCACTACTTTTTGGTGTGTCCCGTCAACTCGCAGAACGAGGAGAAGCTTGCAGGACAAGGTGAAGCTCGCTTACGCCTTTTGACTAATGCAACCTACCCACGGTGGACATGCATCAGTCCATTCGGTGTCAGATTGTCAGAGGCATACACTGTAGTACCCAACATGTGGAGTACCATCATTGTTCGACTTCACGAAGGGGCGAAGAGCCAAGCGCAGTAGTACGCATACTTGGTTTTGCACCTTCATACTACTCCACCCTCCGTCACAGTTTACAAGGTGCGCTCCATTATGATGCATTTCTCTCAATGCATTTCCACCACCAGAGAGACTTTAGACGCGTTTGGTATAATGCTCAATTAATTAGGGCGTGGTAACCGCAATCAAGTCCACAATTTTCTCTCCATGTACTGTACTACTACGGATTGCATGCATGTGTGTACCTGGGGTGGAAGCACCGCATGCACGTGTGTACGCATTATTCCCTCTAGTAATAGACGCCGTGCTATAACTACCAATGCTATTTTTCAGGCCTATCGCTAGTCGCCTTGGTCCCACAGGATTTTTTCTTTTTTCTGAAGCGCGTTGTATAAACATTGACAGATGGAGTAGTGTGAGCGGATTCAAAGAAGAGCATATTGATGGTTGCTTCTTCAGAGCAACTTACAGTGGGAAACGTGGGGCTTATGATTTGACTGCTCATTACTCACTATTAATGCGGCGCAACGACCGGGCTGAGTCTCCCATGCGGTAGTGCACTACCCCCTCGGTTCTTAAATATACTCCGGAGTATTTGTCTTTCTAGAGATTTCAACGAGTGACTACTCTCTCTCTCTCTCTCTCAAATATTTGTCCTTTTAGAGATTTCAAATGGACTGGCACATACGGAAGTATATAGACATATTTTAGAGTGTAGATTCACTCGTTTTGCTCCGTATGTAGTCACTTGTTGAAATCTCTGTTAAGATGAATAGAATATTTAGGAATGGAGGGAGTACACATACGAAGCAAAATGAGTGAATCTACACTCTAAAATATGCCCTTTTGAAATTTGTAAAAAGACAAATATTTAGGAACGAAGGAGTATAATTTTGTGCATGGCACATGGACCCGGATGATGAAGAGGCTTCTGGCAATGCTATCAAGCTTCCATCATTTGTTTACATAATTGACGTACTATAAAAATAATTTTCCAGCGACATGAAATTGTACAATGGTGTGAGCTTTCAGCTTTTGTTTCGCGTGTCTTGCCATCGATGCTCTTTCGGAAACAACAAAAAACTAACTTCCTTGCTAATGCATGTCAATTATTAGCAGATCGGGGCTAATAATTACATCACAACTGAAGACAAAGTTGTGAGAAGGTGTTAAATTAAAATTGATCCATGCTTTCATTGGCAGCAACGTCCCCCCCCAGCTCTGTCTAAATCAACAAGGCATGTTGGGAAAAAGTAGCTGTCTGGAGCATGCAACATTCCGATCATTTTGTGCAGTTCCACTAAAATAGAGCTGAGCGTCCCTGTTCCAAAGATATCAAGTGTGATTACGATAATAGAGGACTGCTGATGAAACAATAAACACACAAATAGAAGTCGGTCACCTTTGCAGTCTCTCTTAAGACTAACTAGTTGGAGAAGATTAGGCTCAGAGTTGGATGAGGAGGATAGAGCGAAACCAATCTCCTTTGTGCAGTCGCACTGAAATGTAGAGACGTTGCCCGTGTGACATTTTAGTACAACTACACAAAACACTCTTAAGAAAAAAGTGGTTTGTGCAGTTCACCAAAAGGTCGCAATAGCAACGACGTGAAATGGATAGCCCTATTTGCAAAAAAGAGGTAGAAAGGAAACAATTACTGGCCAATAACAGTTGATGACACATGCGACGACAAAAAAGAAGCATATTCCTTGTCCTAAGGGAAGATAACAACACAGTTGTGTTTGTCTAAAACGGTGTGAGGACGAGAATGCAATATGGAAAGTACGCCGGACGAGCGACGTTTTGGGCAAAGAACTATGGAAGATCCACATGCAGCGACATGGGAAAACGGGCAGTGGAGCAAGGCCAGAGGGGATACCTGGAGGTCGTCGGGATGCAACTAGGTGAGCGGCGGCAGGCGGAATCTGCGAGCAGGTGGCGTAGGCCCTGCCGCGCCGGAGCTTGGTCAGAGAGAATGGCGTGTACCACAGATCGGGACGTGATGCCTCGGCGCCGTCGAACGGGGAAACGATGCACTTCCTCCCTTTCCCCCGGTGGACAGGATGCGGCCGGATCAGTGACCAACGGTGAGAGAGAGAGAGAGAGGCCACCGCACTCCCTTTCCCCCGGCGGACGAGATGCGACCGGATCAGTGACCAATGGTGAGAGAGAGAGAGGCCACCGCACTCCCTTTCCCCTAGCGGATGGGATGCGGCCGGATCAGTGACCAATGGTGAGAGAGAGAGAGGCCACCGCACTCCCTTTCCCCCGGCGGACGGGAAGCAGCCGGATCAGTGACCAACGGTGAGAGAGAGAGGCCACCGGAGCCTTGTGTGAGATACTCTGAAGAGCGGACTACCTTTTCCTCCATAAAAATCGTTTTATATTTGGTGTATGTGCCATTGAGCACTATAACTATATTTAAAAATAATGCAGCAACGTGTCAAGTCGAACTTTGTTTCGTGCACGCGTGGTACATGACCTCCCTAGGTAAACAACCGCTACAGGCGTTCAAATTAGCACGTGGGCTGCCATTTCGTAAAGAAATGAGCTCCACCATGTACCCGCGTGGGTGTGGCTGGGCACGAAGCATGAGTACGTGCACGGTGCACCTATTCTCTTCTTGTATACGTACACCACCTGCGTGGGGTTGTGTGAGAGAGATACAAACCTAGAGAGATATAGTGTGTGGGTTCTTGAGAGTTTTTTTTGTGGGGGGGGGGGTCAATCAAAAAATTTAACGTATGCAATGTGTGTGAAATAGAGTCTTGTATATAACATATATATAGAGGGGGCGATCCACGAGAAGAGAGTGGAGGTATCATCGGCTTGAGGTGTCCATAGAATCAAAGAGAGGGATGATGTGTGTGTGTGTGCGCGTGCGTGCGGTCGATAAAGAGTGCCATCAAATTTGTGTGTGCCCATGCCAAAGATATAGAGTGGTTGGCCTACTAGAACGTGAGATGGGACATGTGCAGTTTGTCTCTGTGGCATGGATACCTACCTGCAGCGCTCGACTATCGGTGTGTGGTGGGGGAAGAGGGAGGCCCAATTAACTATAGAGGTACAATGGCTAGTATATGTGTGGAGGAGGAGAGAGGCCTACCTCATGTATTAAGGAGATCGATCTGCCTCATGTATTAAGGGAGATCGATCGACATCCATGCATATGTGCAGGAGATGAATAAGGTTGGGAGAGAGACAGAGCTAGAGTGTTGGAGGGGGTGGTAGTGGAGTTGCTTCTAACAAATGGTGGGATAGGCTTGCTAGACAAACGGAGGGCACGCCCGCAATATCAATAAGAGAGGAGATGGCTGCTTGTTGTCTGTGCACGTGCGTGTGAGAGACGGGTCAGGAGGCATGCACGAATGATGAGGGGGGGCGATGTGGCTGTGGTAAGCAGACGTAACTACATAGGAAGATCAATCGCCCTTTGTAAGAGAAAGGAGAGACATAAATTGTGAGGTACGTCGATCGATGGGGGGTAGTTAAAGTCGATCTAGGTATATGTTGGGAGATCGATTGGTATACATGCATGTGTGTGTTAGAAGAAAATGAGGCACGAGAAGGATAGAGAGAGAGGGATACATGTTGGAGGTGGTACGAGAGGCATACTATATCGAGGGGGAGGAGTGTGCGAGTACGAGAACGATGAAAAGAGTGGTGGGAGTGAGGCATGGATGGTGACAAGAGAAGAGGGGAAGCTTGTGTTTGTGCTAGGCACACCTGGCTAGAGAGGCATATCGATCGATGTGTGCCGTAAAGAAGGAGCTGGGGGGCCTACACACACCGTGGGTGAACGACCTAAAGTGAAAAGACGAATTTAAGCGATGGAGCTAGAGAATGCTGAGGGAGGGTGAGAGGGATGCGGGCGTGTGCATGCACAAGAGAAAGTTAGCGCTAGCTACAAAGATAAGAGGGTTGTGTGGGTGTAAAAGACAAATAGAGATCATATATACTTCATTATAAAAAGCAAATTCGGATATTTGAAGAATTTATCATAGTGTTTCAAACCGACGGATGTGTGAATATATATAACGGTGATACACATGGTGTGGTTATGAACATGGTACTACATTTAATATGTTTTATCTCTACTCTTATAAAAAACGGAGTTGTTGATGATGGTGTGCCTGCCATCCTGCATTATAGGCCGTCTGATTTATATCTGGCGGATAGCAAGGAAACTATGATGGTTGAAGTTGACAACAATCATGATTGTAGATTCTTATTGAAATAGAGAAACGAATTCAAATTTAGTTCGAATTGCAGTGGTAGTATAGACATTTGGAATGCACTAACATGTTGGTATGAGTAGGCTACATGCATTATACAGCAAGCGAAAAAATTTAATCGTACATAACATGGATTCATACTCCCTCCTTCCATCTATATAGGGCGTAATGAGATTTTTAAGACCGCCTTTGACTATTGACAAGATTAATAGTACATGACATGCACAATGTGAAAATTATATCATTGAAAGAACCTTTCACAGACGAATTTAACGATGTGCTTTGTGTAAGTTGCATGTCATATATCATTGCTCTAATATTTGGTCAAAGTTAGCATCGAAAAACGCATTAGGCCCTATATAGATGGAAGGAGGGAGTAGCTTTGAATAGCATTTGTATAGTAAAATGGGGCAAGACTCTCTCTTTGTGTGGTGTGAATAGTTTTATTTTTTCGTTTTCTTTTTGGTTGAGGGAAGTGCGAATTGATTTGGTACGTACAAGTACAATATTACTACACGTTAGGCTTGTCCCTAAAATTCAACCCGCATCTTGTTATATCCCGAAAATTCAGATATTGTGCTCCCAAAACTGGCACCTTCACAACCCGCGCCTTGCTATCCCGAAATTACAACGCGCGTGAAAACTCCCTCCAGCTGCCAAATCCCAACACGCGAAATCCCCCTTCTAACCCTAAGCCGAAAGGGCCGCTAGTTCAAATTGGTGGGGGGTACTTTTGTAACACACCCTACATTTTGGACAAGCGCGTTCCTAAGTCATGCTTCACCCCCTCCCATCGCCCCCTTTTCGCCATTCGAAATCCCAGACCGCCATAACCTCTCCGCTCCAGCCGCGAAACCCCACCCTACTCCGTCCGCCACGTCACTGCTGCCTAGACAGAGCCTCTTCCCTGATGACGTCGTCCAGCGCAACAGCTCGACGTCCCTCGTCCACCTCCCCGGATGAGGATTCGTCGTCCATCTCGCCATCCCGCCGGTTTAGCCACCCCGTCCTCCACCTCCATGGAGTTGCTCCGACGATCGCCTCATCTATCGCGGCTGCTCCATCCCCACAGCGCCGCCTTAACCTGCTCCACCGGAACCGCAGCATCCTCACCAACTCCTCGGACAAAGCCGAGGCCTACCGGGTGGGGCCACCCATCCCGGAGGGCCCCATGGGCTAAGTGGGGAGGGGAACCAGCCCATAGTGGGCTGGTGCGCCCCCCTTGGCCCACCCCATGCGCCTAGAGTTGGGAACCCTAGGGTGGGGGGGCGCCCCACCTGGCTTGGGGGGCACTCCACCCCTTGGCCGCCGCCCCCCCCCTAGGAGATTCCATCTCCTAGGGCCGGCTCACCCCCTAGGGGGCCTATATAAAGGGGGAGGGAGGGGCAGCCACACCCTTGAGTCTTGGCGCCTACCTCTCCTCTGCTACACCTCGCCCTCTCGCAGTAGAACAGCGAAGCCCTGCTGCAGTGACCCCTGCATCCACCACTATGCCGTCGTGCTGCTGGATCTTCATCAACCTCTCCTTTCCCCTTGCTGGATCAAGAAGAAGGAGACGTCACACTAACTGTAGGTGTGTTGAACGCGGAGGTGCCGTCCGTTCGGCGCTAGGATCTCCGATGATTTGGATCACGTCGAGTACGACTTCCTCATCCCCGTTCTTTGAACGCTTCCGCGCGTGATCTACAAAGGTATGTAGATGTAATCCGATCACTCCTTGCTAGATGAAATCATAGATGGATCTTGCTGAAACCGTAGGAAATTTTTTGTTTTCTACAACGTTCCCCAACAGTGGCATCATGAGCTAGGTCTATACGTAGTTCTCTTTGCATGAGTAGAACACAATTTGTTGTGGGCGTAGATGTTGTCAACTTTCTTGCTGCTACTAGTCTTATTTTGCTTCAGCAGTATCGTGGGATGAAGCGGCCCGGACCAACCTTACACGTACGCTTACGTGAGACCGGTTACACCAACTAACATGCACTAGTTCCATAAGGTGGCTGGCGGGTGTCTTTCTCTCCCACTTTAGTTGGAGTGGATTCGATGAAAAGGGTCCTTATGAAGGGTAAATAGAAGTTGACAAATCACGTTGTGGCTTTCACGTAGGTAAGAAAACGTTCTTGCTAGAACCCTATTGCAGCCACGTAAAACTTGCAACAACAATTAGAGGACGTCTAACTTGTTTTTGCAGCAAGTGTTTTGTGATGTGATATGGCCAAAGTTGTGATGAATGATGAATGATATATATGTGATGTATGAGATGTTCATGCTATTGTAATAGGAATCACGACTTGCATGTCGATGAGTATGACAACCGGCAGGAGCCATAGGAGTTGTCTTTATTTTTTGTATGACCTGTGTGTCATTGAGAAACGCCATGTAAATTACTTTACTTTATTGCTAAACGTGTTAGCCATAGTAGTAGAAGTAATAGTTGGCGAGCAACTTCATGGAGACACGATGATGGAGATCATGATGATGGAGATCATGGTGTCATGCCGGTGACAAGATGATCATGGAGCCCCAAGATGGAGATCAAAGGAGCTATGTGATATTGGCCATATCATGTCACTATTATTATTTGATTGCATGTGATGTTTATCATGTTTTTTGCATCTTGTTTACTTAGAACGACGGTAGTAAATAAGATGATCCCTCATAATAATTTCAAGAAAGTGTTCCCCCTAACTGTGCACCATTGCGACAGTTCGTTGTTTCGAAGCACCACGTGATGATCGGGTGTGATAGATTCCAACATTCACATACAACGGGTGTAAGACAGATTTACACATGCAAACACTTAGGTTGACATGACGAGCCTAGCATGTACAGACATGGCCTCGGAACACAAAAGACCGAAAGGTCGAGCATGAGTCGTATAGAAGATACGATCAACATGAAGATGTTCACCGATGTTGACTAGTCCATCTCACGTGATGATCGGACACGGCCTAGTTAACTCGGATCATGTTATACTTAGATGACTGGAGGGATGTCTATCTGAGTGGGAGTTCATTGAATAATTTGATTCAGATGAACTTAATTATCATGAACTTAGTCTAAAATCTTTACAACATGTATTGTAGATCAAATGGCCAACGTTGTCCTCAACTTCAACGCGTTCCTAGAGAAAACCAAGCTGAAAGACAATGGCAGCAACTATACGGACTGGGTCCGGAACCTGAGGATCATCCTCATAGCTGCCAAGAAAGATTATGTTCTACAAGCACCGCTAGGTGAAGCACCTATTCTCCCTGCAGAACAAGACGTTATGAACGCTTGGCAGACACGTACCGATGATTACTCCCTCATTCAGTGCGGCATGCTTTACAGCTTAGAACCGGGGCTCCAAAAGCGTTTTGAGAGACACGGAGCATATGAGATGTTCGAAGAGCTGAAAATGATTTTTCAAGCTCATACCCGGGTCGAGAGATATGAAGTCTCCGACAAGTTCTTCAGCTGTAAGATGGAGGAAAATAGTTCTGTCAGTGAGCACATACTCACTATGTCTGGGTTACATAACCGCTTGACTTAGCTGGGAGTTAATCTCCCGGATGACGCGGTCATTGACAGAATCCTTCAGTCGCTTCCACCGAGCTACAAGAGCTTTGTGATGAACTTCAATATACAGGGGATGGAAAAGACCATTCCTGAAGTATTTGCAATGCTGAAATCAGCAGAGGTAGAAGTCAAAAAGGAACATCAAGTGTTGATGGTGAATAAAACCACTAAGTTCAAGAAAGGCAAGGGTAAGAAAACCTTCAAGAAGGACGGCAAGGGAGTTGCCGCGCCCGGCAAGCAAGCTGCCGGGAAGAAGCCAAAGAATGGACCCAAGCCTGAGACTGAGTGCTTTTATTGCAAGGAAAGTGGTCACTAGAAGCGGAACTGCCCCAAATACTTAGCGGACAAGAAGGCCGGCAAAACGAAAGGTATATGTGATATACATGTAATTGATGTGTACCTTACCAGTACTGGTAGTAGCTCCTGGGTATTTGATACCGGTGCAGTTGCTCACATTTGTAACTCAAAGCAGGAGCTGCGGAATAAGCAGAGACTGGCGATGGACGAGGTGACGATGCGCGTCGGGAATGGTTCCAAGGTCGATGTGATCACCGTCGGCACGCTACCTCTACATTTACCTACGGGATTAGTTTTGAACCTTAATAATTGTTATTTAGTGCCAAGTTTGAGCATGAACATTGTATTAGGATCTCGTTTAATATGAGATGGCTACTCATTTAAATCCGAGAATAATGGTTGTTCTATTTATATGAGAGATATGTTTATGGTCATGCTCCGATGGTGAACGGTTTATTCTTAATGAATCTCGAGCGTAATGCTACACATATCCATAGTGTGAGTACCAAAAGATGTAAGGTTGATAATGATAGTCCCACGTACTTGTGGCACTGCCGCCTTGGTCACATAGGTGTCAAACGCATGAAGAAGCTCCATGCAGATGGACTTTTAGAGTCTCTTGATTACGAATCATTTGACACGTGCGAACCATGCCTCATGGGTAAAATGACCAAGACTCCGTTCTTAGGAACAATGGAGCGAGCAACCAACTTATTGGAAATCATACATACTGATGTATGCGGTCCAATGAGTGTTGAGGCTCGCGGTGGTTATCGTTATGTTCTCACCCTCACTGATGACTTGAGTAGATATGGGTATGTCTATTTAATGAAACACAAGTCTGAGACCTTTGAAAAGTTCAAGGAATTTCAGAGTGAGGTTGAGAATTAACGTGACAGGAAAATCAAGTTCTTGCGATCAGATCGTGGAGGAGAATACTTGAGTCACGAATTTGGCACACACTTAAGAAAAAGTGGAATAGTTTCACAACTCACGCCGCCTGGAACACCTCAGCGTAATGGTGTGTCCGAATGTCGTAATCGCACTCTATTAGATATGGTGCGATCTATGATGTCTCTTACCGATTTACCACTATCATTTTGGGGCTATGCTTTAGAGACTGCCGCATTCACTTTAAATAGGGCTCCGTCAAAATCCGTTGAGACGACACCGTATGAATTATGGTTTGGGAAGAAACCTAAGCTGTCGTTTCTAAAAGTTTGGGGATGCGATGCTTATGTCAAGAAACTTCAACCTGAAAAGCTCGAACCCAAGTCGGAAAAATGCGTCTTCATAGGATACCCTAAAGAAACTATTGGGTATACCTTCTACCTCAGATCCGAAGGCAAGATCTTTGTTGCCAAGAATGGATCCTTTCTAGAGAAGGAGTTTCTCTCGAAAGAAGTAAGTGGGAGGAAAGTAGAACTTGATGACGTATTACCTCTTGAACCGGAAAGTGGCGCAACTTAGGAAAATGTTCCTATGGTGCCTGCACCAATTAGAGAGGAAGTTAATGATGATGATCAAGATACTTATGATCAAGCTCCTACTAAAATTCGAAGGTCCACAAGGACACGTTTCGCACCAGAATGGTATGGCAACCCTGTCTTGGAAATCATGTTGTTAGACAACGGTGAACCTTCAAACTATGAAGAAGCGATGGAGGGCCCGGATTCCAACAAATGGCTAGAAGCCATGAAATCCGAGATAGGATCCATGTATGAAAACAAAGTATGGACTTTGACTAACTTGCCCGTTGAGCGGCGAGCCATAGAAAATAAATGGATCTTTAAGAAGAAGACCGACGCGGATGGTAATGTGACCATCTATAAAGCTCGGCTTGTCGCTAAGGGTTATCGACAAGTTCAAGGGGTTGACTACGATGAGACTTTCTCACCGGTAGTGAAGCTAAAGTCTGTCCGAATCATGTTAGCAATTGCCGCATTCTATGATTATCAGATATGGCAAATGGACGTCAAAACGGCATTCCTTAATGGTTTCCTTAAGGAAGAATTGTATATGATGCAGCCGGAAGGTTTTGTCGATCCTAAGAATGCTAACAAGGTGTGCACGCTCCAACGCTTGATTTATGGGCTGGTGCAAGCATCTCGGAGTTGGAACATTCGCTTTGATGAGATGATCAAAGCGTTTGGGTTTATGCAGACTTATGGAGAAGCCTGCGTTTACAAGAAAGTGAGTGGGAGCTCTGTAGCATTTCTCATATTATATGTAGATGACATACTTTTGATGGGAAATGATATAGAGCTTTTGGACAGCATTAAGGCCTACTTGAATAAGAGTTTTTCAATGAAGGACCTTGGAGAAGCTGCTTATATATTAGGCATCAAGATCTATAGAGATAGATCAAGACGCCTCATAGGTCTTTCACAAAGCACATACCTTGATAAGATATTGAAGAATTTCAATATGGATCAGTCTAAGAAGGGGTTCTTGCCTGTGTTGCAAGGTGTGAAATTGAGCTCAGCTCAATGTCCGACCACGGCAGAAGATATAGAAGAGATGAGTGTCATCCCCTATGCCTCAGCCATGGGTTCTATTATGTATGCCATGCTGTGTGCCAGACCTGATGTAAACCTTGCCGTAAGTTTGGTAGGTAGGTACCAAAGTAATCCCGGCAAGGAACACTGGACAGCGGTCAAGAATATCCTGAAGTTCCTGAAAAGGACTAAGGAAATGTTTCTCGTTATGGAGGTGACGAAGAGCTCGTCGTAAAGGGTTACGTCGACACTAGCTTCAACACAGATCTGGATGACTCTAAGTCACAAATCGGATACGTGTATATTTTGAATGGTGGGGCAGTAAGCTGGTGCTGTTGCAAGCAGAACGTCGTGGCGGGATCTACATGTGAAGCGGAGTACATGGCAGCCTCGGAGGCAGCACATGAAGCAATTTGGGTGAAGGAGTTCATCACCGACCTAGGAGTCATACCCAATGCGTCGGGGCCGATCAAACTCTTCGGTGACAACACTGGAGCTATTGCACTTGCCAAGGAGCCCAGGTTTCACAAGAAGACCAGGCACATCAAGCGTCGCTTCAACTCCATTCATGAAAATGTTCAAGATGGAGACATAGATATTTGTAAAGTACATACGGACCTGAATGTAGCAGATCCGTTGACTAAACCTCTCCCTAGAGCAAAACATGATCAACACCAGAATTCCATGGGTGTTCGATTCATCACAATGTAACTAGATTATTGACTCTAGTGCAAGTGGGAGACTGTTGGAAATATGCCCTAGAGGCAATAATAAAAGGATTATTATTGTATTTCCTTGTTCATGATAATTGTCTTTTATTCATGCTATAATTGTGTTATCCGGAAATTGTAATACATGTGTGAATACATAGACACCAATATGTCCCTAGTAAGCCTCTGGTTGACTAGCTCGTTGATCAACAGATAGTCATGGTTTCCTGACTATGAACATTGAATGTCATTGATAACAAGATCACATCATTAGGAGAATGATGTGATGGACAAGACCCAATCCTAAACATAGCACACGATCGTATAGTTCGTTTGCTAGAGTTTTTCCAATGTCAAGTATCTTTTCCTTAGACCATGAGATCGTGTAACTCCCGGATACCGTAGGAGTGCTTTGGGTGTACCAAACATCACAACGTAACTGGGTGACTATAAAGGTATACTACGGGTATCTCCGAAAGTGTCTGTTGGGTTGACACGGATCAAGACTGGGATTTGTCACTCCGTATGACGAAGAGGTATCTCTGGGCCCACTCGGTAATGCATCATCACAATGAGCTCAAAGTGAACAAGTGTCTGGTCACGGGATCATGCATTACGGTATGAGTAAAGTGACTTGCCGGTAACGAGATTGAACGAGGTATTGGGATACCGACGATCGAATCTCGGGCAAGTAACGTACCGATTGACAAAGGGAATTGTATACGGGGTTGCTTGAATCCTCGACATCGTGGTTCATCCAATGAGATCATCGAGGAGCATGTGGGAGCCAACATGGGTATCCAGATCCCGCTGTTGGTTATTGACCGGAGAGCCATCTCGGTCATGTCTACATGTCTCCCGAACCCGTAGGGTCTACACACTTAAGGTTCGGTGATGCTAGGGTTGTAGAGATATGAATATGCAGTAGCCCGAAAGTTGTTCGGAGTCCCAGACGAGATCCTGGACATCATGAGGAGTTCCGGAATGGTCCGGAGGTGAAGAATTATATATAGGAAGTGCAGTTTCGGCCATCGGGAGAGTTTCGGGGGTCACCGGTATTGTACCGGGACCACCGGAAGGGTCCCGGGGGTCCACTGGGTGGGTCCACCCATCCCGGAGGGCCCCATGGGCTAAGTGGGGAGGGGAACCAGCCCATAGTGGGCTGGTGCACCCCCCTTGGCCCACCCCATGTGCCTAGGGTTGGGAACCCTAGGGTGGGGGGGCGCCCCACCTGGCTTGGGGGGCACTCCACCCCTTGGCCGCCACCCCCCCCTAGGAGATCCCATCTCCTAGGGACGGCGCACCCCCTAGGGGGCCTATATAAAGGGGGAGGGAGGGGTAGCCACACCCTTGAGTCTTGGCGCCTCCCTCTCCTCTGCTACACCTCTCCCTCTCATAGTAGAACGGCGAAGCCCTGCTGCGGTGACCCCTGCATCCACCACCACGCCGTCGTGCTGCTGGATCTTCATCAACCCCTCCTTTCCCCTTGATGGAGGGAGGTGCCGTCCGTTCAGCGCTAGGATCTCCGGTGATTTTGATCACGTCGAGTACGACTTCCTCATCCCCGTTCTTTGAACGCTTCCGCGCGTGATCTACAAAGGTATGTAGATGCAATCCGATCACTCGTTGCTAGATGAACTCATAGATGGATCTTGGTGAAACCGTAGGAAAATTTTTGTTTTCTGCAACGTTCCTCAACAACATCTCCACGACGGCTCTCCCCCAGTGCGAGGCCCCTTCGGCGGTGGCGTACATACGAGCCAGATTTGCTGCTGCTCCGGCTCTTGCTCGCTCGCTCGCTCGCCCAGCTGCTGCTGATGCTCTCCCCCTCGCTCATGCTGCTGCTCTGCTCCGATTAAGCCACACTTCAGTTGACTGAATCGACTTTTGGGTCAGTCGATTTTCAGGGGTTGGGGGGCTCACCGGAGTTAAGGAAGAACCACCCGCAACGGGGACGGGGGCTCGCCGGAGAGGTACCCCACTATCTATCTTAGGGTTCAGGGTGGGGCGGGGGCCTAGAGGGCTGGCCGGGGCGGCAGTGGCGAGTTGTTTCGGGGCGGCGAGGCGGCGCTGGGGCCGGCGGTTCAGCCGGTGGTGGCTGGCGGTTTAGGGGGGTGCAGGTTGAAGATGAACTGCAGGCCCTCCCTAAACTACATGTCAAGTGCCTCTCTGCTACCATTGCGTTCAATTTCGACAGTAGCATTCAGATTCCACAGTAAATTTCAATTTCGACAGTTAAGTTCAGAGTCAACAGTTTTTCCTCATCTGTTGTAGTCAGGTGGTTTTTCGTGATGTTAATTTTACATCCATTTTACATCATCTATTGGAGATGCTATTAGAATCCCACTTGAGATTGATGATGTCTGTCTTGTGCTGCTTCAACCTTGACGTCTCACGGCTCACCGGAGCTGCTCCAACGACAGAACGATCCGTCAAAATAGAGCAGTGCCCTGGACGTCGTCTACAGATTCCTCAGATCTTCCTCCACACCTCCGACAGCCACCTCTGCCTCAACTGCTTCAGCGACCAACCCAATGATGCTGAGGTCGACACAGCTACGGCAAAGAGGTTGTACACTTGTTGCACCACTTATTACTATACATTCACATCGATCCATTAGGGCTATTTTGGTTCAACAGAAAAACATCGATCCACTGGTTGTTACCATCACTCTAAATTTCTGCATGCTCTCCTTACATAGTCTCACCATATTTTTTTCGTATGCATGTCAGATATTGTACACAGTCATGTTGAACATGTAGAGAAAAAGAGAAGAGTTTTGCGCGGCAATACAATGTCATGCAGACATCGCTCCATGGTGGGTCCGATGGCAAACCCTCCCCACCCCTCTCCAGATTGTAATCCAGAGGAAGATATCTGTTCTGAGGCGGATTCGAACGCCGCTGACCACTCCTATTTACCCCCCAAGGTGTTTTCTCGACCTTGGCATGATCATGTTAGTCATATCATGCATATGTTGCCTTGCATTGCCTACTTTTGACATAATATATGTCATCTGCTTAGTTTAGACATGTTCTGTAATGCCACCTGTTTAGTTTCTATATCATATATGGGAATTATGCAGTCTCATGTCTTTTAGCCAACCATAATATATGTGAAATGTGCAATGCCATCCTGTTTAACCAGGCATCATATATTTGAATGATATCTTGCCCATCATTTTCTTCATTACATTTCCATTTGTCGACAATGTTTGTACATTAAACTACTCTTCCTGTGAATCAGCCATTTGGGTGGGAGATGGAAAAATCTAGAGTGAAAACAAGGCCTTCAGAGCAGACAGTGCTGCCTGTCGAAGCAGATCTCTTGTTGGGTCCTGATAGCTCCTCAGAGATAGATTCAGAGACAGATGACCAGTTCTATTCCCCCACTGAGGTGTATGCTCTAACTTGGCATGGTTATACTGCTCATATCATGCATATGGTGTCTTGCATTGCATAGTTTAGACATCATATACACAATATTCAACACCATGTTCTTAGTTCAGACATCATATCGAATGCCCTCTGTTTAGCATATAAATCACGTATGTGAATTAAATGATGCGATGCTGATTACTTAGATAACATGTAGGTGAATTATGTCATGCGATCCTGTTTAGTTATTCATCATATCTTTGAATTATGTTATGCTATGCTATCCAGTTTAGATAGACATCATATATGTGAAATTATGTCATGCTATCCGTTTTAGTTAAACAATATACATGTCAACTCTTCCATGCCCTCTTTTTTCCACAGTATCTATTGCATCTGTCTCTCATACAATGTCTGTACATTCAACTATGTTTCCTGTTTATCAGCCATTTGAATTGGAGCGGGTGATGCCAGTATCTAGCGGACTAAAAACACAGTCTTCAAATAAAACAGTGCTACCTCTTGGTGGAGATAGCACCCCGGTTGTACATGCACAAGAACCGGCCCTACCACACATAACCCAAACTCTCGCAAATTGTACCCCTACTATGATGGACAGAGAACCAGCTTCACCCAATCTAACCCCAACCCCAGCCGATAGTAACTCAGTTCCTGTTGACACAGCACCATCTCCACCACAGAGCTCCCAAACAAGAGTAGTTAGTAAGGCATCTCCAGTGCCCATAGGGCCAGTACTATCACAGCGAACCCTAACTCCACCAGTTAGTACGCCTATTCCTGTGGAGGAAGCACAACCAGCTAGTCGTAGTTTAGCATCTATCGCATTTGATGTTGTTAAATCGTATGTGCATATCTTCCCATCTTGGAAATATTATACTGAAGATGAAGGAAAATGCCAGTTGCAGGTGTTTGTCCAGGAGTTATGTGTAAGTAATATTATTCATGGCAATTACTTTGCTTCGTCCCATACATCCTACCTGCATGATGGTTATAATATAGCAAATTTTCCCATTTTTTCTCTATAGAGAAGGACCGATTTGGAAACTCAGGATGAGGTAACCTGTGCTAATACCTCTGCTATCTTCAAGGATGCTTGGTGGTAGTATTGGAATTACCTGAAGAAAACGTACTTCACCGGCAAAGAAACTCATCAAATTCCCTTACGTTCTCCTGAGACACATTTACTAGACGATGACTGGGAACGCCTTGTTCTGTACTGGTCCAGAAGCAAGAATGTGGTAAGGTCTATGAGCTCATTTTCTATTTTTAAGTATTATATTCTTGCGTCTTACTGTACTCTGTTCATGTAGAACAAGTGCCTAAACCTGAAGAACAACTATTCTAATTTAAGATTCCATTGCTACCATAGGACATAGATATATGTTTGTTTGATGCTTTTATTATGTACTAGTACTTGGCAATAGAAGACTTGGTAGTTTAATCCTGTCCACCTTACTAATGAACTGGTTCACCGAAATGAGTTTCATATACTAGTACATGCTAAACTTGTTATGTGTCTGCTTGTTTCTTCTTTTAGAATGCTGACAGAATATTGGGGAAGAGTGCCTTATTAAGCAACGGTAAAGGAAGTAATGCAGATAAGGTTCAGGATAGTGACACATCCTGTCTTGGTTTAGTGTTGGAGTTACTGGCCACTACCGCTTGCACAAGCTATTCAAACTCATTGTCAGAATCAGTTCGGTTTCTTGAGTCTCAACTACAAGCTGAAAGACATCGATCAGCTGTGCTGTGACAAGAAGCGGAAGGACTGCGGAAGTCCCTGGAGCATTCAGATGCATACTTTCTGGTGCAACAACAAGCATTGGAGGATTTTAGTGCCAAACAGGACAAAGCTAATCAGCTTGCTAAGCTTATTGCCAGCATGGTGGATACCCAGGATGACGTTTCTTGAGCTCTTCTGAAGTTGTTTCAGTTATGCTCTTGTTTTGCTGCGGCGTTTATTTACACTGGTGGCCAATTTTGACGGCCAGTGTATATGATATGCTGCTTTGTTCCCTATATTTGCACTGGTGGCGAACTTTGATGCCCAGTGGATGTAATATGTGTAATAGCCGTGATAGCCTAGCGTTAGTTGCTTGCTTATTTATTTCCTTGTTGTCTTGTTTATTTGTTTGCTTGTAGTAATTGCAGTTCTTTTTCCGCGGTTAACTAGTGGCTGCAATAACATATTTTTTAAAACTAGGCCACAATAACCATGGGCTAATATTTACTGTAGTGACACTGGGCCTCCTACGGGCCGTAGAAATAGTGGGACTTCTACGGGCCGTAGAAACAGTAGGACTTCTATGGGTCGTAGAAACAATGGGCCTTCTACGGGCCGTATCATCAATGGGCCTTATATGGGCTGTATGATCGATTGGCCAAACATGGGCCAATAACAGGCCGCATTATGGCCGTAAACGGGCTAGAGTTGGAATCGTCCATTCATGGGCCGACCGTAACGGGCCATCGTTGATAGGTCATATTTGATGACGCTATGAAAACGCCCCAACGTATTAACGGACCACAAACGGGCTGACTGTAACCACGGGCTGAATTTGGCCCACAAGCAGAAAATGACAGTAACGGGCCATAAGTAAACGAATGCTAGAAATGAGCCCAAGAATAAATGGGCTCTGAGAAGGCCGAAAGATAACATGGGCTAGAAACGACCCAACGGAATAACGGGTCGTTAATGGGTATAAAGTGATGCACTGTTCATTACGGGCCAGTTTCACCACGAGCCGTTAATGGGTGTAAAGTGATACACTGTTCATTACGGGCCAGTTTCACCACGGGCCGTTAATAGGCCAAGAGTTACATAGGGCCTCATATGGGCCGAAAGACGTCATGGGCCATACATGGGCCAGAAGTGAAAAAGGGCTCGAATCATATTGGATGGCCCAGATGACGCTACTGGGCCTAATTCGGATAGGGCGTCACGGGCCTTGGGTTAGCGGGCTGTAAATGGGCTATATGCGAACAGGTCGTTAACAGGCTTTCCATGGGCCGGGCCGCCACGTTTTGACCAAGTCAAACGGGGCGGCCTTTTCACAGGAATGGGCCTCTGTTGGGCCATGCCACGTGTCGACGTATCATAGGCGCCTTCCATCCAATGAGTGGTTGACATCTGTCCCAACAATGAGCCGACACGTGTTTCCTCTAGCCAATGATGATTTTACACGTGGAAAATCCCCATTGGTCGGGGCTGTTAACGGGTTATCGGATCCAAAACCCGACCCGATAGCTTAACGGCGTTCCGTTACGGTGAATGCCACGTGTCGGTCACCCTTGACGAAAGCACTTCTGTGACGCGTGATTTATCGTCATGGAAGTGGACACTTCTGTGATGATAATTTTGGTAATGTCATGGAACACTTCTACGACAGCACAGGTATGACTATCTTGATTCTGTCATAAATTTGTCATGGATGTACATGCATGACAAAAAAGCGACCTACTGTGACAAACACGTGTCATCACGGAAGTGTATTTTTTTTGTAGTGATATGGGCTCTTTTGTCAGATCAACAATAATGCATATAAGAGCCACTTCAACAATTTAATTATGGTCTTCTCCTATCGACCCCCCCAAAGAAAAGAAAAGAAATAAAACTATTTACACGGGAAAGCTCCCAACAAGCAAAAGAAGAACATGAAATATTTTTGGGTTTTCTTTTTAATTACTACTACAAGCATGGAAATTAAACTGATTAAAAGCTACAACTATTTTTTTTGGTTTTTCTTAAGGTTCATTAAACACACAAGAAGAAAACATAAAAAGGAAATTAAACTAGCGTGGATGATACAATGAAAAAGTATGAGCGCCGACATCTAGCAATGAGTGTGTGAACATGAATGTAATGTCGTTGAGAAATACGTACTCCCCCAAGCTTAGGCTTTTGGCCTAAGTTGGTCTATGGCTACGGCTGGCCTGGCGGATATCCATAATAGTAGTTGGGGTCATACTGCGATGAGGAAGAAGAAGGCTCAGATTGCCACTGGCTGACAATCATCTCCGGATCCCACTGGTAGTTAGACTGTCGTGAAGGATGAAATTGTGGTTCCGACTCTGGCTCCTCGGCTGGTGTAGGGTTCCGGTAGGCGTGGATAGCCGTCAACGGAACAAGGTACGTGCCTACAGTCAAATCAAACAAAGAAGGAGCACGCAAGGTAATAGTCTCGGGATGATGTTTATTAAAGAACAATTGATATTTAAGATCTCCTTCCCTATTCTTAACAATAAAATCATGTGCCACCATACTTTTATAATCTAAATAAACACGGGGCAGCACCTGTGTTCCTTCTCATAATGCCTAATAGGTATGTTAAAATGTGCAGCTAGGCGTGTAGCATAGATGCCTCCAAAGATGGGGCCCTTGGTACGGTTCAGACTTAACCGTTTGGCAATAATGGTGCCCATACTAAAAGAGTTATCACCGTATAAACCGTGGTGCAAAATAATAATATCAGGGATACTTAGGTTTCCACAGTTTCCGCGACCAATTAAGCAACGACTAGCAAATAATGCAAAGTAGCGTAAAATAGGAAAATGTATGCTAGTGATTCGTGCATCGGAAACCTTCCTTGTTTCCCCTATAGTGATAGTGTCAATAAATCCCTCCACATCATCACGATGTGGTTCTTATGTCTTGCCCCCAAAAGGGACTAAACAGATTCGACAAAAATCATCAAGTGACATCTCCTTATGCTCATCATATAAATGAAACTCCACCGTAGGTGCCGAGTTCCTAGAATGGAAATGAAAGTTTTGCACAAAGGTATTTGTGAGCAAGAGATACTGATCGCATTGGTCGTGGAGGAAAGCGGTAAGGCCTGCAGTCTGAGCCAAGTCATGAAAATCTTCATAAATCCTGGCTGCTCTGAAGAAAACCTCGGAAGGCCATTCACACGCCCGAACCTTCGCGGTGTGAGGCAGATTATACTTAGGCTTTGGTGCCTTTTCCTTCGAGCTTTGGCTCGATGAGCCCCTCAAGAGTCTCCTCATCATTTTCTGAAAAATTCTGAAATTTTCAGTAACTTCAAAATAAAAGTAAACTAAACTCAATAATATTGATAGCAACTACTCCTACAAGTGCCTAGGGCCTATATCATGCATCAAAACTACTTTTGACCATATAAATTTGACATGCAAGCTCAAGAACAGGGTCACCTAAGCAGCAAAAATTTGCAATGAATAAAGCACTAGAACAAAAACTAATTGGACCAATGGAGGAGTCACATACCAAGGAATAATCTCCCCAAGCAGTTCTGTGAGAGGTGCTTTGAGCAAGGAGATCAAAAATGGCAGCAAAATGAGCTAGAACTCAGGTTTGAGCTGGTTATTCGTGTTTGGGGGAGGAAGATTAAGTGTATGGGTGAAAGGACAAGTGGAGGAAGGCCACCGTGGTCCCACAAGGCAGGGGGTGCCCTAAGGGGGTGGGCGCACCCTCCACCCTCGTGGGCAGGTGGTTGACCCTTCGAGCTTTGGCTCAATGAGCCCCTCAAAAATCTCTTCATTATTTTCTGAAAAATTCTAAAATTTTTAGTAACTTCAAATAAAAGTGAGCCAAGCTCAACAAAATTGATAGCAACAACTCCTACAAGTGCCTAGAGCCTATAGCATGCATTAGAACTACTTGGGACCATATAAATTTGACATGAAAGCTCAAGAACAGGGTCACCTAGGCAGCACAAATTTGCAATGAATAAAGCACTAGAACAAAAACTAATTGGACCAATGGAGGAGTCACATACCAAGGAACAACCCCCCCCCCCAAGCAGTTTTATGAGAGGTGCTTTGAGCAAGGAGATCGAAAAAGGCAGCAAAATGAGCTAGAACTCGTGCTTGAGTTGGATATTGGTGTTTGTGGGAGGAATAAGGAGTGTGTGGGTGTAGGAATGAGTGGAGGAGGGCCACCATGGGCCCACGAGGCAGGGGGCGCGCCCAGGGGGTAGGGCGCGCCCTCCACCCTCGTGGCCAGGTGGATGCCCCTCCTGCTGTGTTCTCAGTGCCAGATATTCTCAAATATTCCAGAAATAATCATATTTAAATTTCAGGGCATTTGGAGAACTTTTATTTTCGGGGTATTTTTATATTGCATAGATAATTTAGATAACAGACGGAAAATACTTATTTTTATTTTATTTAATATAAATAACAGAAAGTAAAAGGAGGGTACAGAAGGTTGTGCCATCTCATGCTCATCAAAAGGAATCCACTAACAAGGTTGATCAAGTCTTGTTAACGAACTCATTCTGAATAACATGGAACCGGAGAAATTTCGAATAACACTATGTTACCTCAACGGGGATATGCACATCCCCAATGATAAGAATATCATATTTCTTCTTGAAGGTAGGAAGAGGAATTTCAAAACCTCCAAATATAATCGATGGAATTTTTTCCAATAGAGTTGATACTATGAACTTGAGGTTGTTTCCTCGGAAAGTGTAACGTATGCTCATTACCATTGACATGAAAAGTGACATTGCCTTTAGTGCAATCAATAACAGCTCCTGCAGTATTCTAAAAGGTTCTTCGAAGAATAATAGACATACTATCATCCTCGGGAATATCAAGAATAACAAAGCCCATTAAAATAGTAATGTTTGCAACTACAACAGGCACATCCTCACAAATACCGACCGATATAGCAATTGATTTATCAGCCATTTGCAAAGATATTTCAGTAGGTGTCAACTTATTCAAATCAAGTCTACGATATAAAGAGAGAGGCATAACACTAACACCGGCTCCAAGATCACATAAAGCAGTTTTAACATAATTTCTTTTAATGGAGCATGGTACAGTTGGTACTCCGGGATCTCCTAGTTTCTTAGGTATTCCACCTTTAAAAGTATAATTAGCAAGCATGGTGGAAATTTTAGCTTCCGGTATCTTTCTTTTATTAGTAACAATATTCTTTCATATACTTGGCATAAGGACTCATTTTGAGCATATCAGTCAATCGCATACGCAAAAGATAGGTCTAATCATTTCAGCAAAGCACTCAAAATCCTCATCATCCTTTTTCTTGGACGGTTTGGGAGGAAAAGGCATGGGTTTCTGAACCCAAGGCTCTCTTTCCTTTCCGTGTTTCCTAGCAACAAAGTCTTTCTTATCATAACGTTGATTCTTTGATTGTGGGTTATCAAGATCAACAGCAGGTTCAATTTCTATATCATTATCATTGCTAGGTTGAGCATCATCATGAACATTATCATTAACATTATCACTAGTTTCAGGTTCATTACCAGATTGTGTTTCAGCATCAGAAATAGAAATATCATTTGGATTCTCAGGTGTTTCAGCAATAGGTTCACTAGAAGCATGCATAGTCCTATCATTTTTCTTTTTCTTCCTTTTAGAAGGACTAGGTGCATCTATATTATTTCTCCGAGAATCTTTCTCAATTCTCTTAGGGTGGCCTTCAGGATACAGAGGTTCCTGAGTCATTCTACCAGTTCTAGTAGCCACTCTAACCGCAAAATCATTATTCTTACTATTTAGTTCATTGAGCAAATAATTTTGAGCTTTAAGTACTTGTTCTACTTGAGTGGTAACCATAGAAGCATGTTTACTAATAAGTTTAAGTTCACCTTTGACATTAGCCATATAATCACTCAAGTGTTCAAGCATATTTGAATTGTATTTCAATTGTCTACCAAAATAAGCATTAAAGTCTTCTTGCTTAACCATAAATTTATCAAACTCATCTAAGCATGGGCTAGCAAACTTAGTAAATGGGATTTCAGCTTTATCATATCTATAGAGAGAATTTACCTTTACTACCTGTGTCGGGTTATCAAGACCATGAGTTTCTTCAATAGGTGAAGGATTAAGATCATATGTTTCTTCAACAGACGGTAAATTAAGACCATGTATTTCTTCAATAGGAGGTAAATTCTTAACATCTAGAGCTTTAATACCTTTTCTTTCATAGATTTCTTTGCCTCTTGCATATCTTCAGGACTGAGAAATAGAATACCCCTTTTCTCCGGAGTTGCTTTAGGAATAGGCTTAGGAGCTGGCTTAGGAAGTGTCCAATTATTTTCATTTGTCAACATATTATTCAATATAATTTCAGCTTCATCCGGTGTTCTTTCCCTGAAAACAGAACCAGCACAACTATCCAGGTAATCTCTGGAAGCATCGGTTAGTCCATTATAAAAGATATCAAGTATTTCATTTTTCTTAAGAGGATGATCACTCAAAGCATTAAGTAACTTGAGAAGCCGCCCCCAAGCTTGTGGGAGACTCTCTTCTTCAATTTGCACAAAATTATATATATCCCTCAAAGCAGCTTGTTTCTTATGAGCAGGGAAATATTTAACAGAGAAGTAATAAACCATATCCCGGGGACTACGCACACAACCAGGATCAAGAGAATTAAACCATATCTTAGCATCACCATTTAATGAGAATGGAAATATTTTAAGGATATAAAGGTAGCGAGATTTCTCATCATTAGTGAACAGGGTGGCTATATCATTTAATTTAGTAAGATGTGCCACAACAGTTTCAGATTCATAACCATGAAAAGGATCAGATTCAACCAAAGTAATTATATCAGGATCAACAGAGAATTCATAATCCTTTTCGGTAACACATATAGGTGAAGTAGCAAAAGCAGGGTCAGGTTTCATTCTAGCATTAAGAGATTGCTGCTTCCATTTAGCTAATAACTTCTTGAGCTCGTATCTATCTTTGTATGCTAAAATAGCTAAAGTAGCTTCTTTTCAATAACATAACCCTTAGGAATAACAGGCGATTCATATTTATTAAGGGAAGAGTCTTCATCATCACTTTCATCAATATTATCAGTTTCAATATTTTCATTCTCTCTAACCCTAGAAAGTTGTTCATCAAGAAATTCACCAAGTGGCACAGTAGTATCAAGCATAGAAGTAGTTTCATCATAAGTATCATGCATAGCAGAAGTGGCATCATCAATAACATGCGACATATCAGAACGAATAGCAGAAGGAGGTTTAGGTGTCGCAAGCTTACTCAAAACAGAAGGTGAATCAAGTGCAGAGCTAGATGACAGTTCCTTACCTCCCATCGTAGTTGAGGGATAAATCTTGGTTTTTGGATCTCTCAAGTTCTTCATAATGATAAGCAGATATAAATCCCAAGTGACTCAAAGAATAGAGCTACGCTCCCCGGCAACGGCGCCAGAAAATAGTCTTGATAACCCACACGTATAGGGGATCGCAACAGTTTTCGAAGGTAGATTATTCAACCCAAATTTATTGATTCGACACAAGGGGAGCCAAAGAATATTCTCAAGTATTAGCAGCCGAGTTGTCAATTCAACCACACCTGGAAACTTAATATCTACAGCAAAGTGTTTAGTAGCAAAGTAATATGATAGTTGTGGTAACGATAGCAAAAGGTAACGGTAACAAAAGGAGTGTTTTTGGTATTTTGTAGTGGTGATAGCAATAGCAACGGAAAAGTAAATAAGCGAAGAACAATATATGGAAAGCTCGTAGGCAATGGATCGGTGATAGAGAATTATGCCGGATACGGTTCATCATGTAACAGTCATAACCTAGGGTGACACAGAACTAGCTCCAATTCATCAATGTAATGTAGGCATGTATTTCGAATATAGTCATACGTGCTTATGGAAAAGAACTTGCATGACATCTTTTGTCCTACCCTCCTGTGGCAGCGGGGTCCTAGCGGAAACTAAGGGATATTAAGGCCTCCTTTTAATAGAGTACCGGACCAAAGCATTAACACATAGTGAATACATGAACTCCTCAAACTACGGTCATCACCGGGAGAGGTCCCGATTATTGTCACTTCAGGATGCCAGATCATAACACATAGTAGGTGAATATAGACTTGCAAGATAGGATCAAGAACTCTCATATATTGATGAAAACATAATAGGTTCAGATCTGAAATCATGGCACTCGGGCCCTAGTGACAAGCATTAAGCATAGCAAAGTCATAGCAACATCAATCTCAGAACATAGTGGATACTAGGGATCAAACCCTAACAAAACTAACTCGATTACATGATAGATCTCATCCAACCCATCACCATCCAGCAAGCCTATGATGGAATTACTCACGCATGGCGGTGAGCATCATGAAATTGGTTATGGAGGATAGTTGATGATGACGATGGTGACGGATTCCCCTCTCCGGAGCTCCGAACGGACTCCAGATCAGCCCTCCCGAGAGGTTTTAGGGCTTGGCGGCGGCTCCGTATCGTAAAAGGCGATGAATCCTTCTCTCTGATTTTTCTCTCCCCGAAAGCAAATATATAGAGTTGGAGTTGAGGTCGGAGGAGCTCCAGGGGGCCCACGAGGTAGGGGGCGCGCCCTGGGGGGGCAGGCGCACCCCCACCCTCATGGCTAGGGTGTGGGCCCCCTAGTCTTCATCTTTTGTAGGGATATTTTATTATTTCCAAATAGACGTTCTGTGAAGTTTCAGGTCATTCCGAAAACTTCTGTTTCTGCACACAAATAACACCATGGCAATTCTGCTGAAAATAGCGTCAGTCCGGGTTAGTTCCATTCAAATCATGCAAGTTAGAGTCCAAAACAAGGGCAAAAGTGTTTGGAAAAGTAGATACGATGGAGACGTATCACCCAGCAGAGGCCTTGATCATACCTGCGGCGACATAACTAAAACTCCAGGCGGTTAAACCAAAATCACACAGAACAAGGGAGTACCTTGCTGTGATACCAATTGAAAGTGCGTTAAGTCGACTAGAGGGGGGGTGAATAGGCCATTTTTACGAATTCTTCACTGAGGAATTTCAGGGTGAGGAAATTCCTGGGTGAAGAACTACTTGCAGCGGAATAAGTACTCAGATGCATACATGACATAACATAAACATGGATATCATGATGAATTGAAATCAGACATAGAGTACAGAAAGCGTAAGCAAAGGATAAAATAGAATGAAGACAAACAGACTGAATAAATTGAACTAAGGAAATTGAGAAAGTATTCAGTCAAAGCCTTTAAACAGATATGAACAAGCACACAACACAATAATGAAGAAATGAAGGGGTTGAGGAAATAGAACCAGTTAGCTTGGTGGAGACAATGATTTGGTAGACCAGTTCCAACTGTTGTGACAGTTGTACGTCTGGTTAGGGCGGCTAGGTATTCAAACCTGAGGACACACAGTCCTGAACACACAGTTTAGGACACTCAGTCCTCATCGTATTCCCCTTGATCTAAGGTCACACAGACCTCGTCCAATCACTCGTGGTAAGTCTTCAGGTGACTTCCAAACCTTCACAGACTCGGTCACTCGGTGATCCACAATTTCCTCTTGGATGCTCTAGACCATGAAGCCTAACCATCTGGAGGATGCACAGTCCTCAAAGGTAACAAGTGTCGGTTCCACACAGGAATAATCTCTTCAGTGATGCTCAATCACTTTGGGTTTGTAGGTGTTTGGTTTGGGCTTTGGGTTTTTCCTCACTTGATGATTTTCGCTCAAAGTCATCGAAGGATGCGATGCTTTGAATGACAAGTGTCAGTTTCTCACGGAGCAGCCAACCAGCTAGTGGTTGTAGGGGGCGGCTATTTATAGCCTAGGGAGCAGCCCGACATGATAAGACATAAATGCCCTTCAATGAAATGACCGTTAGGTGGGTAGATATTTTGGGACAGCTGGCACATAGCACAACAACGGTCGGAAATTTGAGGTTCAAGTTCCTCATGGCAATCATGTTCCTCATTTTAGGCAATCCGCACTGGCGAATTCCTAACTCCTCAGTCAGAACAAATTCCTCAGATATTAGAAGAACTTCATCTCTGTCACTGAAGAAATTGACTGAACTGTATGAGATTTCCAATGGCTTCACTCAAAGGGATTGGTTGGTGTAGGATTTTGAGTTGAGCATCACTCGGAAACTTTTCCTTAATTTTACCTCGACCCCCTTTAACAGTACAGTGTTTCCAATGACTCAAGAAAGTGAAAATGAAGCTACAAAAACAAAAGGCTTCACGCTTCATGTTCCTCATATGAATATCGAGTCTTCACAGTCACACCAATATCTTCACTTTTAAAGTCTTCAGAAAGTCTTCATAAATCCAAAGTCTTCAGTCGAAGACCTTCATTTTTAGGGGTTGACTTTCTCTATAAATATCAAACTCCTCATAGACTTATAGACCTGTGTACACTCACAAACGCATTAGTCCCTTAACCTATAAGTCTACAATACACCAAAATCACTAAGGGGCACTAGATGCACTTACAGTAAGAGATCAGCATGAATATATAGTGAAATGTGAGAATCCATTTTCCATGCTTAGATGAATAACAATTCCATAAATGTTGCACACAAGTAAGATGAGGTTACAACCTATCTGGCTGCCATCCAAAGGAGTGAGCATCATGTGTTGACTTGTCGATGGCCCTAGAGTTGTTCTGGCTGTCCATGTCAGGCACGCGCATTCGATGCAGGGAACTGTTGAGTGGGGACTAGAGCTCCCTTTTGGTGTATGCTTCCCTTGTTGGAGCAGCTGCGGTGAGTCGGAAGACGGTGTGGCTGAAGATGCAGAAAACATATAATGTTAAGAATGACACATCTTTGATCTGAAGAAATACCCTAAGATATCACAGCAAGGTACGAGAGTGGTCACATGTCTATTGACTGAAGACTAAATTGGGTCACATGATTTTATTTTATTTTTTTACTGTCCGATCTACGCTGGATGGCTTGATGGCCGTCTTGTGCCTCCCGGCTAACACTGTTCGGAATCTTCCCTGAAGAGCCAGCGTCCACCGGTAGAGCAGCCTGTCTCTGTCGTTTGTGGCTGCGAGAGCTCCGACCAAAACCCCGCCCCACCGCATTGCCGTGGTTGCGCCGTCCCCAGCCAATCCACAAAGACTCGTCGTCATCCAGATCCGGCGACGGTAGTACCTTCAACCCATGCAACTCTAAGATAGCCATCTAACCGCTGCTTCATCGGTGAACTTGCACCCCCGCACCCTTACGTTAGACACCAGTCGACCGGTAGCCTAGGAGCTTCGCCGCCTCGAGGGGTGCTGCTTCCCATTGGGAATCGATTGGCCTAGAATAAAAATTTAGACAACTGACACCTAAATAAAGTGATTTGAGATGAGGGTATGACCTATCTTTGTGGCTCGGTGAAGTAGGCAGCTCCAGCTACCGAGTCGGTGAGGCCGGTGCGGTTGCGGTGGCTACCGGCGGTAGGAAAGAAGAGATGTCGCAACGGTAGACAGCTATGAGGAAGCAGCGACAGGGCCCTGGACGCATCCGATGTGGGAGCCGCTCCGGCGCTATGCACAATGAAGGGGTGAATCAGCTTCGGTACGGTTCACGCGGCTGTCGTTGAGGCAGCTCCGGCAGCACGAAGTAAGAGGCACAGGACCCAGTGCATGACGGCAAACGCACATCGTCTACGACATTGGGGAGGAGGGCGGCGATGAATTTGGTGTCGTGGGGGCACCATGGAGGAGGGACTGAGGTTTCACAGATGGGGAGAAGGGAGCTTCCGGGGAGAAGGTGATTTGGCGCCCACGAGGTATGAATGGGGAATTGGGATGGGGAACCATGTCTTACAGACGGATTTTTCTAAAATGTCGGGGGAGTTACAGTTCTACCCCTGCCTTTAGGCTTCTAGGCTTGGGTCTGTGTACTGAGGGTCGGGGATAGTAGAGTAACTTTGCTTCTCCCAAATAGTGGGCGCGGGCAATTTCGGGTGAGGAGGGCGTGTTTTGATGGGTGTGAGCGATTTCGGGCGAGGAGGGAGTGTTTTGAAATAGTCAGCGTGACAGAGGAGGGCGTGTTTTGAAATAGTCGGTGCAAGCGATTTCGGGCGAGGAGAGGGTGTTTTGCCACCCATGGTTTATGAATTATTCAGCACACGTCATTTCGGCCGAGGAGAAGGTGCGCTTGGATGAAGTTACGAACCTACCCTTGATGTACAACGGGCCAATCGATGCGTGTCCCACATAGGCCGGTAATTTCACATCTCCCATTTATTTGCTCGGGCGAATTCCAGCGAGCAGAGGGTGTTTAACGAATTGTTCAAATTTTGTGAGAACGAGCATCCATGTTTACCTTACCAAGTCGTTTCGAATCAAATTTTGAAATATTAGCTTGCCACTTCTTTTTTAGATGGAGAGATGATGCTCGGGACTAATGTGTTTTTACATGCTCGTTGCTAACGATTTACTATATGACAAATAGTTGACCCACTCAAAAACAGGAATCAAACCCAAAATAAAATATCTCCATTCAATGAAATAGCTCGTTCACCAGGACAAAATAGTGAATTAAATCCAAAATTGAACACCTCAATCGAGTAGCAAGTTGTACAGTATTATAGTACTCCATGAACATGTTGAAAGTCAAATTAATGAACTTGTTTTATACACGTATCTCCGTTCATGTGTGGATTTCATACAACATGTTCTCCAATTTAAATATTTGAATGCAAGTTTATATCGAAACATGGTATATATCAGTCTTTGATGCATAAAACGCGACCTCCCCCTCTCTCGAACTCCTGCTCTCTCTCTCGTCGACAATCTTCAATTCTATCGCACGCATCAAAACACAAACCTTGTTGGTTCTCAGTGTCAAAACTGGCCAATCTCTGGTAGGGGGTCCCGAACTGTGCGTCGGAGGATCGAAGGTAACAGGAGACAAGGGGACATGATGTATACCCAGGTTCAGACCCTCTTAATGGAGGTAATACCCTACTTCCTGCTTGATTGACTTTGATGAGTATAGGGGTTACAAGAGTCGGTCTACCTCGAGATCGTAATGGCTAAACCCTAGCTGTCTAGCCTATGTAAATTCTGATAGCCTCTACGGACTAAACCCTCCGGTTTATATAGATACCAGAGGGGCCAAGGGTTGTACAGAGTTGGTTTACAGAGAAAGGAAACTATACATCCGGATGTCAAGCTTGCCATCCACGCAAAGGAGAGTCCCATCCGGATACGGGGGAAGGCCTTCTATCTTGTATCTTCACGGTCCATCAGTCCGGCCCATGCTACACAGCCCGGACACCCAAGGACCCCGTAATCCAGGACTCCCTCAGTAGCCCCTGAACCAGTCTTTCGATGACGATGTGTTTGGTATGTAGATTGTCTTCGACATTGCAAGGTGGGTTCCTCCTCTGAATACTTCAAAGCAGTCTTCTGAATAAGAGAACTATATCCAGATCTGTATAACAGTTACAACCCTGAACGACAAGGGCACAATACTTAATCAAAATAAGGTATGTCCACTGACAGCTTTTTCGGCGAAACGTTACGTGTGGACTTTTTATTATTTTGAACCATTTTTTGTCCTCCTGCTTCGCGTTTTGAGGCGCAGCCTCCATTGACACATCTTATCAAAGCAGAGATTGTGTCCCCTTATTGCGAGATTCTCATCAATATGGGTTTGGGTAATCCAACCGCGCTGTTTGCACGATCCCTTGGGAATAGGTGAGCTTTAAGGCTAGCGGGGCGGGCACTTGATATTCACGGCCTATATAAGCGGATAAAGATCCCTTCTTTTCACCCCACGACTTCTTCCTTCCTTAGCCTTCCCCATCCTGAAGCTCCACCGCCCAAGCTTCGATCTTCGCCACCGCCACCAACCTTTCCAGCCATGTCCGGATCCGGTTCTCAAGGCAAGTGGGTGGCGTCCTCCGTGACAGAGAAGGACATCAAAGAGCTCCGGGAGGCGAGGTAATTGACTGTGGAAATCGCACACAAACTCCCTGCCAAAGAGCAAGTCATCCCCACTCCAGAGCCTGGCAAGAAGGTTGTGTTCATCCCTCACTTTCTCCACGGGTTAGGGTTTCCCCTCCACCCCTTCGTCTGCGGCTTGATGTTCTACTACGGGCTAGATTTCCACGATCTAGCCCCGAATTCATTCCTCCACATCTCGGCATTCATCATCGTATGCGAGGCGCTACTCCGCATCCCCCCACACTTCGGCCTCTGGCTAAAAGTCTTCAATGTGAAGCCAAAGGTGGTCGATCGGCAGCATGCGGACTGCGGTGGCACCATGGTGAGCAAGCTCCCCAACACTACTTGGCCCAAAGGAGCCTTCATGGAGACTGTGAAGGTGTGGCAGCAAGAGTGGTTCTACATCACCGAACCCCGTGGTACCAAATGGGCGGCCGCTCCTGAATTCAGATCCGGGCCCCCAATGTGGCTCGTGTCGTGGACCAACAAGGGTCTGGACTGGGGGTCGACCGATGAAGTGATGATGTTGAAAAAGCGCATCAAGAGTATGATAAACAAGAATACCAGTCTCACCGACGTGATTCAGGTGATGCTCTTCCGCCGGATCCTCCCATGCCAATGCCGGCCTCGCCGCGTGTGGGAGTTTAATCTGGAGGGCCCTCGGACCCTACAACGCTTCTAAGGCACATGCACGAAGAGATCTAGAAACTGCTTTTCAAGGCCCAGAAGACATGGCCGGAGAAGACCAAAGACATTGGTCTCGACAATGCAAATCTGACTACTGAGGTAAGTATTTTACTTCCGAACACAATTTCGGTCCATAAGTCAAAGGGTATAATAAGATGTCCATTCCTCATCCAGGGCTGGACGACGTAGGCGGAGCAGATCAGGTGTCTAGCGCCGCTACCCGAAAACCCATCCACTCCTCTGCTAACGAGGATGCTGGTCCCGGCGCCCTATCAGGCGCCGTAGAAGAAAGCTAAGAAGAAGAACAAGGTGGCCAAAGGAGGCCTCCGTCGTAAAGTTACTTCGGACGCATGTCCGGAGAGACCGAGGCTCCCTCCTCCCCCGAGGGAGATGGAGACGAAGAGGAGGAGGAGGCTGAAAGTGATTCTCCCTTTAAGGCGAGGAAGAAGAAAAGGGCGGCCTCCGTAGACCCAGAGGCGGAGGCGTACAAGAGGGGGAAGATCTCCCTCCCGGATGGCTCAGATTCGGATGTCGAAGCCATCCCTGAGTGGCGCCCCAAGTCGAAGCCCCTAGCCGCATCGTAAGTATCTATAGATGTTTTACACATATCCGGCCTTTTATAATTGTAATATAACATATTATATTGTGTGTTGCAGTCCGGCCCGCGACCTTCCCCAACCATCAAGGTCCGAGAGAAATTCTCTGGCGCCGGAGATGGTGGAGAGCGAGATGCCTCCACGAGCCTCTCTGCCAGCCACCAGGGACGATGCCAAAGTGTTGTCCCGAAGAGCTTCTCCGGGCCAGGAGAAGGTGGGAGAGGCCAACAAGATGACGCTGGAGGGTAACACCTGAGCTGTCGAGAACATGGGGGAACCAACCCCCATGGAGACTGACGACGGGGGCCATGACCAATCCGGTCCTCAGCTGAACTCCATTCCGGAGACCCACATGGCTCCGGATTTGAGCGAGCAACCCCCTTTGAATGAGGGGGGAGCGTCGACTCCACTGTAAACCTCCATCAACCCGGAGGCGCCTGCGAATTTGGTGGAAGCACTTCGACGTGCTTCCGCTGTAGAGGAGCACCACACCCTGATTGGTGCAGTGGTTGCAAAGGATCAGTCCGCAAAAAGCTGGTTGAACGAGGCCTTCACCAGCCAACTAACAGGATTCGAGGTATGCGATGTAATATTCTTAGCTACTTTACATATGAAAAAATATGCCTATGTATATATAGTAGCCCCAGAGACTCTGTTCGTCTTTTGAAGAAGGCCGAGCAGAGGATCAAGTAATATTCGCAGGAGATAGCGTACTTGTCTATTTTGATAAATAGGCTTCACTGTTAGCGCGATCGCCTAGGCCGCCGAAGTATCCGAACTCAAGCGGAAGCTGGAGCTGGCCGATGAGGATCTCGTCCTCATCAACAAGCAGTTTGATGAGGTGCAAGGTATGTTTTGAAAAAATTGCTTACACACCTTAAGTTATATGCCAATGCATAGTGTTAAGCGCGTGTGTTGCCCTGATTATAATTACATGTAGTGTGGGCGAGGTCGAGACCTTGAAGAGTGCCCACGCCCAAGCCAAGGAGCAGGCACGAGTGAGCCAAAAGCGGCCGCTGATAAAGCGGCTACGGATTTTAAGGCCGAGCAGGTCGCCCGCCGCCAATATGAGGAGCGGGTGACTGAAGTGGAGCAAGAGCTCAAGGACACCGCCGGCAAGTGTGAGGCTTTGGAGGAGAAAAATAAGGCCCAAGCGGTCGATCTCGCCAAGGTTCTCCAAGAGGCCAAGGAAGCGCGGACCGAGTCCCGGGCGGCTTGCGAGGAGATCAAGCAGACCGAGTAGATAGCGGCTGGTAAGCCCTTTCTTTTGTAGTGTAAATTCGACAGCCAGAAATATGCCTTGCTCACTCGATTATGGAGTTCTCCAGACGCCTTTGCGGATCTGCCGAGGAGTGCTGCCGATGCCACACAGTATTTCTGGACCCAAGAGGGGAATACGACGGAGAAGCTCTTCTGGTCGCAGTACCTAGCGCCGGATGATATGTCTCCAACGTATCTACTTTTCCAAACACTTTTGCCCTTGTTTTGGACTCTAACTTGCATGATTTGAATGGAACTAACCCAGACGGACGCTGTTTTCAGCAGAACTACCATGGTGTTATTTATGTGCAGGAGCAAACGTTCTCGGAATGACCTGAAACTTCACGGAGACACTTTTCAGAAAATAAGAAAAATACCCGCCAAAGATGAAGGCCAGGGGGGCCACCATCTTGCCACGAGGGTGGGGGGCGCGCCCCCTACCTCGTGCCCCCCCTGTTGCATCTCCGACTCCAACTCCACCTCCATATATTGAGTTTCGATGAGAAAAAATCAGAGAGAAGAAATCATCACGTTTTACGATATAGAGCCGCCGCCAAGCCCTAAAACCTCTCGGGAGGGCTGATCGGGAGTCCGTTCGGGGCTCCGGAGTGGGGAATCCGTCGCCATCGTCATCATCAACCATCCTCCATCACCAATTTCATGATGCTCACCGCTGTGCGTGAGTAATTCCATCGTAGGCTTGCTGGACAGTGATGGGTTGGATGGGATCTATCATGTAATCGAGTTAGTTTTGTTAGTGTTTGATCCCTAGTGTCCACTATGTTCTGAGATTGATGTTGCTATGACTTTGCTATGCTTAATGCTTGTCACTAGGGCCCGAGTGCCATGATTTAAGATCTGAACCTATTATGTTTTCATCAATATATGAGTGTTCTTGATCCTATCTTGCAAGTCTATAGTCACCTATTATGTGTTATGATCCGTTAACCCCGAAGTGACAATAATCGAGATACTTACCGGTGATGACCGTAGTTTGAGGAGTTCATGTATTCACTATGTGTTAATGCTTTGTTCTGGTACTCTATTAAAAGGAGGCCTTAATATCCCTTAGTTTCCATAAGGACCCCGCTTCCACGGGAGGGTAGGACAGAAGATGTCATGCAAGTTCTTTTCCATAAGCACGTATGACTATGTTCGGAATACATGCCTACATTATATCAATGAACTGGAGCTAGTTATGTGTCACCCTAGGTTATGACTGTTACATGATGAACCGCATCCGGCATAATTCTCCATCACCGATCCATTGCCTACGAGCTTTCCATATATTGTGCTTTGCTTATTTACTTTTCCGTTGCTATTGGTATCATCACTACAAAATACCAAAAACATTGCTTTTACTATTGTTACCTTTTGCTACCATTATTACTACTATCATATTACTTTGCTACTAAACACTTTGCTGCAGATATTAAGTTTCCAGGTGCGGTTCAACTCAGCTGCTAATACTTGAGAATATTGTTTGGCTCCCCTTGTGTCGAATCAATAAATTTGGGTTGAATACTCTACCCTCGAAAACTGTTGCGATCCCCTATACTTGTGGGTTATCAAGACCATTTTCTGGCGCCGTTGCCAGGGAGCATAGCTCTATTCTTTGAGTCACTTGGGATATATATATCTGCTTATCATTATGAAGAACTTAAGAGATCCAAAAACCAAGATCTATCCCTCAACTACGAGGGGAGGTAAGGAACTGCCATCTAGCTCTGCACTTGATTCACCTTCTGTTATGAGTAAGTTTGTGACACCTACACCTGCTTCTGCTATTCATTTTGATATGTCGCATGTTATTGATGATGCCACTTCTTCTATGCATGATACTCATGATGAAACTACCTCTATGCCTGATACTACTATGCCACTTAGTGATTTTCTTGATGAACAACTTGCTAGGGCTAGAGAAATTGAAAATATTGAATCTGATGATACTGATGAAAGTGATGATGAAGAACCACTTGCTATTCCTAAGGGTTATGTATTTGATCAAGATGCTTCTTTAGCCATTTTAGCTTGTAGAAATAGAACTGAACTTAAAAAATTATTAGCTAAATGGAGTAAGCAATCTCTAAATGCTATAATGAAACCTGACCCTGCTTTTGCTACTTCACCTATCTTTGTTACTAATAAGGATTATGAATTCTCAGTTGATCCTGATATAATTACTTTGGTTGAATCTGATCCTTTTCATGGTTATGAATCTGAAACTGTCGTGGCACGTCTTACTAAATTAAATGAAATACCTACGCTGTTCACTAAAGATGAGAGAACTCGTTACTATTACATCCTTAAAATATTTCCGTTCTCATTAAAGGGTGATGCTAAGATATGGTTTAATTCTCTTGATCCTGATTGTGTGCGTCGTCCCCAGGATATGATTTATTACTTCTCTGCTAAATATTTCCCTACTCATAAGAAACAAGCTGCTTTAAGGGATATATATATAATTTTGTGCAAATTGAAGAAGAGAGTCTCCCACAAGCTTGGGGGAGGCTTCTCCAATTACTTAATGCTTTGCCTGATCATCCTCTTAAGAAAAATGAAATACTTGATATCTTTTATAATGGACTAACCGATGCCTCAAGAGATTACCTAGATAGTTGTGCTGGTTCTGTTTTCAGGGAAAGAACACCGGATGAAGCTGAAATTCTATTGAATAATATGTTGACAAATGAAAATAATTGGACACCTCTGGAGCTGATTCCTGAGCATATTCCTAAACCAACTCCAAAGAAGAGGGGTATTATATTTCTCAGTCCTAAAGATATGCAAGTGGCAAAGAAATCTATGAAACAAAAGGGTATTAAAGCTGAAGACGTTAAGAATTTACCTCCTATTGAAGAGATACATGGTCTTAATTTACCGCCTGTTGAAGAAACATATAATCTTAATCCTTTACCTATTGAAGAAACTCATGGTCTTGATAACCCGACACAGGTAGTAAATGTAAATTCTCTCTATAGATATGATAAAGTTGTAATCCCATTTACTAAAATTGCTAGCCCATGCTTAGATGAGTTTGATAAATTTATGGCTAAGCAAGAAGATTTTAATGCTTATTTTGGTAGACAATTGAAATACAATTCAAATATGCTTGGACACTTGGGTGATTATATGGCTAATGTTAAAGGTGAACTTAAACTTATTAGTAAACATGCTTCTATGCTTACCACTCAAGTAGAACAAGTACTTAAAGCTCAAAATGATTTGCTCAATGAAATGAATAGTAAGAATAATGATAATGTTGTTAGAGTTATGACTAGAGGTGGTAGAATGACTCAGAGAACCTTTGTATCCTGAAGGCCACCCTAAGAGAATTGAGCAAGATTCTCAGAGAAATAATATAGATGCACCTAGTCCTTCTAAAAGGAAGAAAAAGAAAAATGATAGGACTTTGCATGCTTCTAGTGAACCTATTGCTGAAACACCTGAGAATCCAAATGATATTTCTATTTCTGATGCTGAAACACAATCTGGTAATGAACCTGAAACTAGTGATAATGTTAATGATAATGTTCATGATGATGCTCAACCTAGTAATGATAATGATATAGAAATTGAACCTGCTGTTGATCTTGATAACCCACAATCAAAGAATCAACGTTATGATAAGAAAGACTTTGTTGCTAGGAAACATGGTAAGGAAAGAGAGCCTTGGGTTCAGAAACCCATGCCTTTTCCTCCCAAACCATCCAAGAAAAAGGATGATGAGGATTTTGAGCGCTTTGCTGAAATGATTAGACCTATCTTTTTGCGTATGCGATTGACTGATATGCTCAAAATGAATCCTTATGCTAAGTACATGAAAGATATTGTTACAAATAAAAGAAAGATACCGGAAGCTGAAATTTCCACCATGCTTGCTAATTATACTTTTAAGGTGGAATACCAAAGAAACTTGGAGATCCAGGAGTACCAACTATACCATGCTCCATTAAAAGAAATTATGTTAAAACTGCTTTATGTGATCTTGGAGCCGGTGTTAGTGTTATGCCTCTCTCTTTATATCGTAGACTTGATTTGAATAAGTTGACACCTACTGAAATATCTTTGCAAATGGCTGATAAATCAACTGCTATATTGTCGGTATTTGTGAGGATGTGCCTGTTGTAGTTGCAAACGTTACTATTTTAATGGACTTTGTTATTCTTGATATTCCCGAGGACGATAGTATGTCTATTATTCTTGGAAGACCCTTTTTGAATACTGCAGGGGCTGTTATTGATTGCACTAAAGGCAATGTCACTTTTCATGTTAATGGTAATGAGCATACGGTACACTTTCCGAGGAAACAACCTCAAGTTCATAGTATCAACTCTATTGGAAAAATTCCATCGATTATATTTGGAGGTTTTGAATTTCCTCTTCCTACTGTCAAGAAGAAATATGATATTCTTATTATTGGGGATGTGCATATCCCCGTTGAGGTAACATAGTGTTATTCGAAATTTCTCCGGTTCCATGTTATTCGGAATAAGTTCGTTAACAAGACTTGATCAACCTTGTTAGTGGATTCCTTTTGATGAGCATGAGATGGCACAACCTTCTGTACCCTCCTTTTACTTTCTGTTATTTATATTAAATAAAATAAAAATAAGTATTTTCCGTCTGTTATCTAAATTATCTATGCAATATAAAAATACCCCGAAAATAAAAGTTCTCCAAATGCCCTGAAATTTAAATATGATTATTTCTGGAATATTTGAGAATATCTGGCACTGAGAACACAGCAGGAGGGGCATCCACCTGGCCACGAGGGTGGAGGGCGCGCCCTACCCCCCTGGGCGCGCCCCCTGCCTCGTGGGCCCATGGTGGCCCTCCTCCACTCAGTCCTACACCCACACACTCCTTATTCCTCCCACAAACACCAATATCCAACTCAAGCACGAGTTCTAGCTCATTTTGCTGCCTTTTTCGATCTCCTTGCTCAAAGCACCTCTCACAAAACTGCTTGGGGGGTTGTTCCTTGGTATGTGACTCCTCCATTGGTCCAATTAGTTTTTGTTCTAGTGCTTTATTCATTGCAAATTTGTGCTGCCTAGGTGACCCTGTTCTTGAGCTTGCATGTCAAATTTATATGGTCCCAAGTAGTTCTAATGCATGATATAGGCTCTAGGCACTTGTAGGAGTTGTTGCTATCAATTTTGTTGAGCTTGGCTCACTTTTATTTGAAGTTACTAAAAATTTCAGAATTTTTCAGAAAATAATGAAGAGATTTTTGAGGGGCTCATTGAGCCAAAGCTCGAAGGAAAAGCAAAATGAAAAAGCAGAGAGGCCCAAATATAATCCGCCTCGCACCACGGAGGTTCGGCCGTGTGAATGGCCTTCCGATGATTTCTTGAGAGTAGCCGGGATTTATGATTGCTTTTATGAATTGGCTGAGAATGCAGGCCTCACCGCCTTCCTCCACGACCAACGCGACTAGTATCTCTTACTCACCAATATCTCTGTGCAAAACTTTCATTTCCATGCTAGGAGCACACCACCTATGGTGGAGTTTTATTTATATGATGAGCATAAGGAGATGTTACTTTATGATTTTTGTCAGGTTTGTTTGATCCCTTTCGAGGGCACGATAGAGGAACCACATCGCGGTGATGTGGATGGGTTTATTGATACCATCACTGTAGGGGAAACGAGGAAGGTTTCTGATGCACGAATCACTAGCATACAATTTTCCTGTTTTACGCTACTTTGCAATATTTGCTAGTCGTTGCTTAATTGGTCGCGGAAACTACGGAAACCTTAGTGTTCCTGATATTATTGTTTTGTTCCTTGGTTTATTCTGTGATAACTCTGTTAGTATGGGCGGTATTATTGCTAAACGGTTAAGTCTAAACCGTACAAAGGGCCCCATCATTGGAGGCATCTATGCTTCACGCCTAGCTGCGCATTTTAACATACCTATTAGGCATTATGAGAAGGAAGAAAATTTTTTGCCTCATGTTTATTTAGATTATAAGAGTATGGTGGCACACGACTTTATTGTTAAGGATAGGGAAGGGGAGCTTAAATACAAATTGTTCTTTCATAAAAATCATCCTGAGACTATTACCCTGCCTGCTCCTTCCTTGTTTGATTTATATGCAGGCCAGTACCCTGTTCCGTTAGAGGCTATTCACGCCTACCAGAACCCTACATCAGCCACAGAGCCAGAGTCGGAACCACAAGTTGATCCTCCATGACAGTCTAATTACCAGTGGGATCCGGAGATGATTGCCAACCAGTGGAAATCAGAGTCTTCTTCTTCATAGTACGACCTCAACTATTACTATGGATATCCGCCAGGACAACCGTGGCCATAGACCAACTTAGGCCAAAAGCCTAAGCTTGGGGGAGTACGTATTTCTCACCGACATTACATTCATGTTCACACACTCATTGCTAGATGTCGGTGCTCATACTTTTTCATTGTATCATCCATGCTAGTTAATTTCCCTTTTTATGCTTTCTTCTTGTGTGCTTAATAAAACTTTAAGAAAAACAAAAAAAATTAAATTAGTTGTAGCTTTTAATTAGTTTACTTTCCATGCTTGTAGTAGTAATTAAAAAAGAAAGCCCAAAATGATTTCATGTTCTTCTTTTGCTTGTTGGGAGCTCTCCCATGTAAATAATTTTATTTCTTTTCTTTTCTTTGGGGGTCGATAGGAGAAGACCATAATTAAATTGTTGAAGTGGCTCTTATATGCATTATTGTTGATCTGACAAAGAGCCCATATTACCTTGTCTTCTCTCTTGAATTGAATGCTTGCAGATTCCAGCTTAGTCCAATGCACGTGCACTATTATTATTATTCACATCATTCAGTGGTGTAAGTGAAAGGCAATTATGACGATATATGATGGACTGACTGAGATGAGAAAAGTTGGTATGAACTCGACCTCTCTTGTTTTTGTAAATATGATTAGTTCATTGTTCCTGATTCAGCCTATTGTGAATAAACATGTTTGCGATGACAATTAGAGATCATAGTTTCTTATGCCATGCTTAATTAGCTAGGAGCTTATAATGGTTTACCTTGCATGTCAACATGCTATTAAAATGGTTGTGATGTGGTATGATAGGGTGGTATCCTCCTCTGAATGATTTAAGTGACTTGACTTGGCACATGTTCATGCATGTAGTTGAAACAAAATCAACATAGCCTTCACGATATTTATGTTCATGGTGGATTATATCCTACTCATGCTTGTGTTCGGTGTTGATTAATTTTAATGCATGTTCATGACTGTTGTCGCTCTCTAGCTGGTTGCTTCCTAGTCTTTTGCTAGCCTTCACCTGTACTAAGCGGGAATACTGCTTATGCATCCAACTCCATAAGCCCCAAAGTTATTCCATATGAGTCCACCATACCTACCTATATACGGTATCTACCTGCCGTTCCAAGTAAATTTGTATGTGCCAAACTCTAAACCTTCAAAAAAACATTCTGTTTTGTATGCTCGAATAGCTCATGTATCAACTAGGGTTGTCCGTATCTTCCATGTTAGGCGGGTTATTCTCAAGAGGAGTAGACTCCGCTCCTCACTCACGAGAAAATGGCTGGTTACCGGGATGCCCAGTCCCATGCTTTATGCAAATCAAATCAAAATAATTGCAAACAAAACTCCCCCTGGGACTCTTGTTAGTTGGAGGCACTCGTTGTTTCGAGCAAGCAATGGATTGATGCTTGTTGGTGGAGGGGGAGTATAAACTTTACCATTCTGTTTGGGAGCCGCTTATAATGTGTGTAGCATGGAAGATATCGCCATCTCTTGGTTGTTATGTTGACAATGAAAGTATATCGCTCAAAATATTATTCACCTCTATTTCAAAACCGAGCTCTGGCACCTCTACAAATCCCTGCTTCCCTCTACGAAGGGCCTATCTATTTACTTTCATGTTGAGTCATCATCCTCTTATTAAAAAGCACCAGTTGGAGAGCACCACTGTCATTTGCATTCATTACTGTTAGTTTACGTTGAGTATGACTTGACTGGATCTCTTTTACCATGAATTACAATGTTTAGTCAGTCCTTGATCTTTAAAGGTGCTCTGCATTTATGTTTTCCGGTCTCAGAAAGGGCTAGCGAGATACTATCTTGTTATATCATATTATGATTGTTTTGAGAAAGTGTTGTCATCCAAGATTTATTATTATTGCTCGCTAGTTGATTATGCCATTTATATGAGTAAACATGAGACCTAAGCGTTATTGTGAATATGGTTAGTTTATAATCTTTGCCGAAAACTTGAATGTTGGCTTTACATATTTACAACAACAAGAGCAAACAGAGTTTGTAAAGTTTTCTTTATCACTTTCAGTTTATCAACTGAATTGCTTGAGGACAAGCAAAGGTTTAAGCTTGGGGGAGTTGATATGTATTCGTCGTATCTACTTCTCCAAACACTTTTGCCCTTGTTTTGGACTCTAACTTGCATGATTTGAATGGAACTAACCCGGGTTGACGTTGTTTTTAGCAAAATTGCCATGGTGTTATTTATGTGCAGAAACAAAAGTTCTCAAAATGACCCGAAACTTCACGGAACGTCTATTTGGAAATAAAAAAATCCTTGCAAAAGATGAAGACTAGGGGCCCACACCCTAGCCACGAGGGTGGGGGCGCGCCCCCTACCTCATGGGCCCCCTGGAGCTCCTCCGACCTCAACTCCAACTCTATATATTTGCTTTCGGGGAGAAAAAAATCAAAGAGAAGGATTCATCGCGTTTTACGATACAGAGCCGCTGCCAAGCCCTAAAACCTCTCGGGAGGGCTGATCGGGAGTCCGTTCGGGGCTCCGGAGAGGGGAATCCGTCGCCATCGTCATCATCAACCATCCTCCATCACCAATTTCATGATACTCACCGCCGTGCGTGAGTAATTCCATCGTAGGCTTGCTGGACGGTGATGGGTTGGATGAGATCTATCATGTAATCGAGTTAGTTTTGTTAGGGTTTGATCCCTAGTACCCACTATGTTCTGAGATTGATGTTGCTATGACTTTGCTATGCTTAATACTTGTCACTAGGGCCTGAGCGCCGTGATTTCAGATCTGAACCTATTATGTTTTCATCAATATATGAGAGTTCTTGATCCTATCTTGCAAGTCTATAGTCACCTACTATGTGTTATGATCCGGCAACCCCGAAGTGACAATAATCGGGACCACTCCCGATGATGACCGTAGTTTGAGGAGTTCATGTATTCACTATGTGTTAATGCTTTGGTTCGGTACTCTATTAAAAGGAGGCATTAATATCCCTTAGTTTCCGCTAGGACCCCGCTGCCACGGGAGGGTAGGACAAAAGATGTCATGCAAGTCTTTTCCATAAGCATGTATGACTATATTCGGAATACATGCCTACATTACATTGATGAACTGGAGCTAGTGCTGTGTCACCCTAGGTTATGACTATTACATGATGAACCACATCCAGCATAATTCTCTATCACCGATCCATTGCCTACAAGCTTTCCATATATTGTTCTTCGTTTATTTACTTTTCTGGTTCTATTGCTATCATCACTAATACCAAAAACACTCCTTTTGTTACCGTTACCTTTTGCTATCATTACCACTACTATCATATTACTTTGCTACTAAACACTTTGTTGCAGATATTAAGTTTCCAGGTGTGGTTGAATTGACAACTCAGCTGCTAATACTTGAGAATATTATTTGGCTCCCCTTGTGTCGAATCAATAAATTTGGGTTGAATACTCTACCCTCGAAAACTGTTGTGATCCCCTATACTTGTGGGTTATCACTGGGTGTCCTACCTTCGATGGGACGGACTACCCCTACTGGAAGAATAAGATGCGAATGCATCTTGAGGCAATTGACAACGATCTCTGGTACGTTGTGGAAAATGGCGTCCCCTCTGTCACTCCTACCATCAATGCTGCTGATGTGAAGAGATTCAAGCAACTCGACTCTCAAACGAAGAACATCATATGTGGCCATCTGAGAAAAGGGCACTATGGCAGAGTGAGTGCTTTGGAGACAGCAAAACTTATCTAGGACAGGTTGTCCAAGGTCAATGAAGGAGTCTCAACCCATCGTGACTCTCGAGTTGACGTTCTTTGCAATCTCTTCAACTGCTTCAAAAGACTTGACAATGAAAATGTTCAGCAAACCTTCGATCGCCTCACTGACATTTCAAATGAGCTTCAAGCACTTGGTGCCTCTGACATCACTGACCACGAGGTGGTGAAGAAATTGCTTCGATCACTTGGTTCCTCATTTGACACCCTTGCACTGATGATACAAGAACATGGAGACTACAAGTCACCTGATCCCGCTGGTATCCTTGAGAGGATAAACACACATGAGTTCTAGCTTGCTGAGAAGAGAGATCTCTATGGAACAAGCTATGGCAGATCACGAGCTCTGAAGGCCAAGGCAGTGTCTGAATCTGAAGGTGAGGATTCTGGTAGTAGCCTTGGTGATCATGAAGAACTGGCCCAGGAGCTAGCAATGCTCGTGAGGAAATTCCAGAAGTTCTCAAGATGTGGTCATTTTGGAAAATCCTCAAGAAGTGACGACTTAAGATCAGATTCCTCATCTCGTGATTACAAGAAGAGACTTTGCCACAAATGCAAGAAACCTGGTCACTACATTCAAAATTGTCCTTAGTGGGAAAAGGAATCAAAGAAGAAGTACAAGGACTACAGTTCTGATGATTCAAAGAAGAAGAAGAAATCCTCAAAGTACTCATCATCAAAACCTTCAAAGTCTTCATCTCACAAGAAGGGCAGCTCCAAGAAGGCTCGGGCATTCATTGGCAAGGAAATGGACTCTGAGGCTGAATCTGAGGAAAATGAGGAAGAGGAGGAATCTGAGGAGTCACAGTCTGGTGTGGCGAGCCTAGCCCTCGCTACCACGTTTGTCAGAAAGTCCATCTTCAACTCTGAGGAAAAAGACCTCCCCAACACCACTGACGATGGCGATGATGACTACGCTCCCACCTATTGCTTCATGGCAAAAGGTGAAAAGGTACTCAAATGTCCCTCCTCTGAATCAAGTGAGGATGAATCTGATGAAAATCTCAAGCCTAGTTATTCTAAACTTGCTAAGATTGCTGTGAAACAACAAAAGGCTCTTGAAAAGGTTCAAAATATGTTAGACAAAAGTAATGATATGTTGGGTGATGAAATGGATCGCACTAAAATTTTGACTGAAAATCTTCAGAGACTTCAGACTAAGTTTGATAACCTTCGGAGTCATCATAACATTCTCTTATCTGATCATGAGAAGCTTTCTTATGACTTTCTTCAAAGAAAGCAAGATCTTGAGCAGTTAAGAGTGAGTTATGAAGATCTTTGGAAGGAGTGTGATTCATTACTTGCTAAACACATCAGCGCTGCTCAGGAAGAATTTATTCCTCCATGTTTGGAGTGAATTGAATGTGAATCTGCTAATTCTTCACCTGAATGCTCAAATGCTTCTATTGCTACAAATTCTTCAACTGTCTCTCCAATCACTAATTCCTCATCTGAGGATGCTACTAGTATCACTGACCATGCAGGGCTGAAGGAATTGTATGTGAAAGGCATGTACAAAAGCCTCAAAGAGCATCAGGCTCTTTGTGATGTGCTCAAAAAGCAGATCCTCAACAGGAACCCAAGGAAAGAGGGTATTGCCTTTGAGAGTTAACTTAATGCTGATGGGACCTATTGGAAACCTAAGCAGTATCCCAAAACCTCATGGGTTGCCGCAAAGGGACCTTCAGTGGATCCATCTACCTTATCTGGCTTTACATGTGAATCTTCATATTCTTCTGATGAGTCATTTGACTCCAATTACAAACTGTTCAAAAATCAGAATGGTGAAGTATTTGCTAGATATGTTGGCACTAACTGCAGGAACGGTCCCCCTATGAAGAAAATCTGGGTTCTCAAAAGGTGCCTTGAAAGTCTTCAGGTGAATGTCATCATGACACCACTTGTGAAGAATAGGAACCCAGATCAAACTCTTCATATGGACCAAAGTCTACATATGGATCCAAGTCCTCATATGGACCACAGTCCTCACATGGATCAAAGTCCTCACATGAACATCATCGTGCTAACACCTCTGTTTCATAGGGAAAGGCTAAGGATTATGGATATGTGCACTATTCTTCAAATCATTATGTTCATAAATCCTCGAAGAATTTCTCTGCTTACTCATATGCTTACCCTAAACCCTCTTATGCGAAACGAAGTGGATTGGCATCTATTCCACCTTTCTCTTATGGAGCTCACAGAATGATGAACTCTTTGCCACCCCTTCAGATGTGGGTGGTGAAGAAAAAGAATTAATCTCTTATGTAGGGTCAGGTCTCCAGACAAAACTAAACGTCTGAAGAATTTGCTGGAGACCTGAATATGCTTGAAAGGACGCAAGCTAATCACAAAGAAATGAATTTTCATTTCTCACGTCCTCACATTGCTTATCTGTTCTATTGCTTGATGAAATTGATGTCATATTCTTCACTAATGAAGTATATGAGTTCGCAAGCTGCACTAATTCATCTTCAGGGTGATCAACCCAAAGCCACTGAGTGGGTCCTCGATAGTGGATGTACAAATCACATGACTGGTGACAAGAGTCTATTGATGGACACTCCCTTATCTCTATCGCATCCAAAGCATATCACCTACGCTGACAAAGGCAAAAGCAAGGTATTGGGTCTAGGTAAGGTTGCGATCTCAAAGGATCGACACATGGACAAAGTCATGCTTGTCGAGTCCTTAGGGTTCAACCTCATGTCTATCTGAATGCTTTGTGATCTTGATATGGTTGTTGTCTTTGGCAAGTATCGTTGTGTTGTGATCATGGAAGCTGACAATTCCAAAGTCTTCGAAGGCTTTAGGAGAGGAGATTTGTATATTGTTGATTTCTCTACAGGACCACAACCTGCTACATGTCTACTTGCAAAAGCTTCAGAGGGCTGGCTATGGCATCGACGACTTGGCCATGCTGGGATGAGGAACTTGCACACGCTCGCAAAGAAAAAGGATGCCATTGGTATCGAGGGTGTCAAATTCCTCAAGGACCATTTGTGTGGAGCTTGTGAAGCTGGAAAGATGACCAAGGCCAAGCATCCCTCAAAGACCATCATGACTACCACTCGTCCATTTGAATTGCTTCACATGGATCTCTTTGGCCCTACTCACTATGCCACATTTACTAATGATGCATCTTTATATGGCTTTGTCATTGTTGATGATTATTCTCGTTATACATGGGTGCACATCATCACTTACAAAATTGAAATGCAGGAAGTCTTCAAACAATTTTCCTTGAGGGCTTCAACCAACTTTGGTGTGAAGATCAAGCACATCAGAAGTGACAATGGAACTGAGTTCAAGAACACTGGTCTTGATGACTATCTTGATGAACTTGGTATTACTCATGAGTTATCTGCTCCTTATACTCCTCAGCAGAATGACGTAGTGGAGCGCAAGAACAGGACTCTTGTTGAGATGGCCCGCACTATGCTTGATGAGTACAAGACGCCTCCTCGCTTCTGGCCTGAGGCAATTGATACTGCGTGCCACATCATCAATAGAGTATATCTTCACAAATTCTTCAAGAAAACTGCATATGAACTCCTCACTCACAAGAAACCCAATGTGAGTTATTTCAAAGTCTTCGGTGCAAAATTCTGGATTAGAGATCCTCATCACAGTTCTAAATTTGCACCGAAAGCACATGAAGGTTTTATGCTTGGTTATGGTAAGGACTTGCACAACTACAGAGTCTTCAACACCTATCACCACAAGGTTGTTGAAACTGTAGATGTGCGGTTCGATGAAACTAATGGCTCACAAAGAGAGCACCTACCTCCTGTGATAGATGAAATACCTCCTGAGGAATCTATTAAGTTCAAGGCTACTGAGGATGTCATTCCTACCGAAGAATCTGCTGAAGAAGTCATTCCAGAACATGAAGAACATCAAGCTGGCATTTTTGACGAAAATGGCTCTAAAGAAAATGCTGAGCAAATTCCTCATTGTCAACCAGCTCATCCTCGCATCGCTAACGAAGTGCAGATTGAGAAAATCATCAGCGACATCAACGCACCAGGTCCTCTCGCACGCTCAAAAGCTTCACATTTATCTAACTTTTGTGGCCACTTTGCTTTCGTCTCTATCATAGAGCCCACTAAGGTAGATGAAGCATTTCTGGAGCCCGAGTGAATTCAAGCTATGCAAGACGAATTACATCAGTTCGAGCTCAACAATGTCTGGGAACTTGTCAAGCGACCAGACCCTCGCAAGCACAATATCATCGGCACAAAATGGATCTACCGCAACAAGCAAGATGAAAATGGCCTTGTGGTGAGGAATAAGGCACGACTTGTAGCTCAAGGCTACACACAGGTTGAAGTAATTGATTTCGATAAAACTTTTGCACATGTTGCTAGACTTGAAGCAATTCGAATATTACTTGCTTATGCTAACCATCATAATATCATATTATATCAAATGGATGTGAAAAGTGCATTCCTCAATGGTAAGCTTGAGGAAGAAGTATATGTTGCTCAACCCCCAGGTTTTGAAGATCCAAAGCATCCTGACAAAGTCTTCAGACTCAATAAGGCCCTCTATGGCCTCAAGCAGGCCCCTCGGGCGTGGTATGATACTTTGAAGGAATTCTTCATGAAGAAAGGCTTCAAACCCGGTTCACTTGACCCAACTCTTTTGACCAAAGCTTATGATGATGAATTATGTGTGTGCCAAATATATGTTGATGATATCATCTTTGGCTGTATAGACTAACGTTATAGTGATGAATGTGCCTACATGATGAGTGAAGAATATCAAATGTCTATGATTGGAGAATTGAAATTCTTCTTAGGTCTTCAGATTCGTCAACAGCGCAATGGTATTTTCATATCTCAGGAAAAATACCTCAAGGATGTATTGAGGAAATTCGGCATGCAAAATTGCAAAGGTGTCAAAATCCCTATGCCCACAAATGGTCATCTATGCACTGATAAAAACGGTATTGACTTCGATCAAAAGGTATACCGCTCCATGATTGGTTCTTTATTGTATTTATATGCATCTAGGCCAGATATTATGCTTAGTGTTTGCATGTGTGTCCGTTTTCAAGCTACACTGAAGGAATCACACCATAAGGTTGTGAAGCATATTCTTTGATATCTAGCTCACACTCCAACACTTGGATTATGGTATCCCAAGGGATCGGCTTTTGATCTCATTGGATATTCAGACTCTGACTATGCTGGTGATCGTGTGGACCGCAAGTCAACATCAGGCACATGCCATTTTCTCGGATGATCCTTGGTCTGTTGATCTTCAAAGAAACATAACTGCATATCACTTTCTACTACCGAAGCTGAGTACATTGCTGCTGGTTCATGTTGTGCTCAATTGCTATGGATGAAGCAAACTCTCAAGGACTACGACATTAATGTGAAGAATGTGCCTCTCTATTGTGACAACGAGAGTGCCATCAAGATTGCTCATAACCCGGTTCAGCACTCAAAGACAAAGCACATTCAGATTCGTCATCATTTTCTTCATGATCATGTGTTGAAGGGCAACATCTCCATCGAGCACGTGAAGACTGAATAACAGCTAGCCGACATCTTCACAAAGCCCTTGGATGAGAAGAGATTTAGCAAGTTGCGTGTGAGCTAAATATCTTAGAATCTTCGAATGTCCTTTGAGAAGGACACGCATGAAACACTTATGCAAAATTGATGACTTAGATGTGCAACACACGAAGTAATGTTTTTCTTCAATCAATGAAGACTAGCCCTCTAAGTGTGAAGAAATTAACGAAGAATTTGATTCTAAGAGCCCTACGATAATTGTACGCGGTGTCTGAAATCATCATTCTTATACGGTGGGTCACGCCACCAACAAAAGTTGAAAATCTTCAATTTGAGTTTTTCTTCATTTAAAATTCCTCAGTTGTTCAAATTCTTCAACTTTGCATGTCTTCACTTTTTCCGTCGTTTTTCTTCATTGGCTATATAAATATATGAGTTTATGTCCTCTACAGCATTCACTTATTGCTATTTCTTCAAGTTGCTTTTCTGTGCTAAGTGAATGTGATCGGACCCTTTCCCCTTTATGCTAAAGTCAACCCAGCCTATTCACAAATTCCTCATGTGCGTTCTATTTGAAACCCATTCAAAATCTTCACTATGTCCTTGTCAGCTGAAGAATTTGCGAACGAAACATTAAAATTCTCATATCTGAATTTTTGGCTTTTGTCGCGCAAACCGCTCCACATTCCACGACTATAGTTATCTATTCACCCACGATCTCCACCTCACAGTACATGGTTGACACATGTCGCACAGATGAGAAAGGTCAGGGGCACGTTCATCCATTTTCCTCGGACGAGCAGTTTTTCACCATGGCTATATATACCCCTTCCCTTCCTCAGTCTGTTTTTACTCCGCTCGACCTCACTCCCTAGATCAAGCTCTCAAAACCTAGCGCCGCTGCTACTTCATCATCGCCGGTGAGGAAGAGCTTCGCTGCCTCGACCTCGTCGCCGTCGTACTCGTGCCGGCCGCAGATTTCTTCACTCCGTCGCTGCCGTAGTCGTCTTCCTCTGCCAAGTTAGGGCGTGGAAGATCTGGACTGACGAACTTCCAATCTACATTCCCACTTCGTCGTTTTCTTTGTAAGGGTAATTAAAAGTTACTTTTACTGCCCTTATTGATTCCAGTGATTTCGTCAAAATCTTCAAAAGGTGTTTATTCTTCAATCTTCACATTCTAAACACCTCACACAAACATCTGTCCTTGATCTGTTTCCTAAGACATGTTTTTTCTTCAAGATTCCTGAATTGTGTGGATTTTCAATCTATACAACTCTGGAATCTAAGTCAAAGAACTCTTAGTGAAATTCCTCAAGACACATCTGGTCAAATTCCTCAAACTTGTTCTTTTTGCAAAAAACTTCTGAGAACACATATGACCTCTCCAAATTCGTCGCACCTATACTCTGTTCACAGGTACACATGTCTGCTGCTGAATCACTAGGTTCTCATCAAATTATCTCATTTGCAGCGTTCCTCGAAGAAAAACTGCATACCTCTTCAGAAAACTCGACTGTTTAAAATCCTCAGCTGAAGAAAATGGCTGATGGAAAGAAACCTCAAATGAGAGGAAAGAAGTTGGAAGTCAACACTGCATTTGAAATCCCTAAAGACATCTATGCAGGGTATTGCATTCCAGATGAGGCAATTCATGGGAAAGAAACAAAGAATGAGCGCAAAGTGGGCGTTCAGAAAATAGAGAGGAGATGGGCCAGAGAATGGAGGGAATATCGCTATGTCACTCCCAAGTACATGAAGAAATTCGCTGTACACCCTCCATGCCCAAGACCTCCCTTGGCACCAGGCCAAGTTGCTGATCCCTCAAGCATCAGACGAGGTGAAGAATTTCCTACTGATTGGGCCAAGCGTTAAGCTAAGTTGGCCAAAGTAGAAAAAGAGGCAGTGAATAAATTCAATGAAGACTCTGCTGCTGCTGCCACTGCTGAGGCCTCTGCTAGCAAGCCCAAGAAGGCTATGCCAAAGAAGCCTGCACACAAGCCCGGTACCTCTTCTTCAATGCCCTCACGGCCAACCTCTTCTGCTAAGCCCTCGCGGCCAATTCTTCAACTGCCCAGTTCCTCGAGTTCCAAAACCCTCAGCTCCTCCGACAAAATCCTCAGCACCTGGGCATCTCGCCTCGTGCCAAAGGACGACAGGAAAATCCATTGCCTCAGGAGCCTCTGCAAGTTCTTCAGCTCCTCTGAATTCCTCAACAGGCCCCACTCTGCTGAAGACAAAGGCCACTGCGGGACGAGGCACTAGACCAAGTCCTCACAAGAAGCAAGTCTCCTTTCATGTGCCATCCACTGATGACGAAGGTGATGATGAAGAACTTGAAGAAATCATCAGAGACAGACAGCAGAGGGCAGCTAGAGCCAAAGGAAGTGAAGTTCCTCTCCTACTAGATCCAAAGTTGATCCTTGAATACATTGATCTCTGGCACAAGGACCCCAACACTCCTATGCCAGACTTCAAGCTGACTTATGGCCAAAGTCACATGCTGACCGCCTTCATAGGCGAAAAAAATGGAAGTTTGAGAAGGCCAGGCAGCTGAAGAAAGCGCAATACAAGAAAGAGCACTATCTGAAGAGAAATGTTGTCAACATGACAACTGATGAACTTCTGGCTATCCAAACTGAGATCAAAGGACTCGGTGATGAATTCAACGTTTACCGCACACACTAGCTTGGAGCCAAAGTCAGATTTGTGAAGTTGGCTGAAAAATTCACTTCAAAAGCTGAATCTCCTAAAGCTGAAGCATCTGCTCAGCAGACTGAAGAACATGCCAGCACCGCTGATGAAAATTAGGTTGCTTAAGAAAATGAGAGTTCCAAGGCTGATGACTGCATTCCAACCGTTGATGATATTGCCTGGGCAACCACTAGTGTTGCGCCTGAAGAACAAGCCAGGCCAACTGAGGCATCAACCGCTGAGCCTGAAGAATCTAAACCCACCAGGGCAACTGCATTAGTTGTGCCTGAGGAAACTGAACATATTTCCTCTGCTCCTCCTGCACCAACAAGTACAGTTCTTCCTTCTGCATCAGAAGTGAAGAAAACCAAAGCTACGGAGTGAGCAGCAGTGAAGAAAAGGAAAGCATCTACTTCATCTTAGTCTTCAGCACCAAAGAAGATGAAGAAAATGACATGCTCTTTTGAGAATCCGATTGATGACATTCTAGTTTCAAGCATGCCATCAAAGAAACTTGCCCCTTTTGGTGAAGACTATGTGGTCCCAAGCGGACCGGATGAAGACGTTCCCTCTGCTGCTTCTACAGAGCAGATGGACGAAGAAATTGAAGCCGATAATATCCCTTCAACTCCAATCATCTCATCGCCTATGCCTTAGTTCATAGCTGAAGAGGCAGGCGTTGAAGAATTAAATGAAGAAGATGAAGACGTGGATATTGGGTGCTCCACTCCAGTGCTAAATGATGACTATTGGGATAGTCATCACCCCAACTCTCCGCTCTTCACCCCACTACAACAAATCCCTCAGTCCCCTGTGCATACTGGAGTTCTTACGGGCTCTGAACAACCTCGTATCCCTGAAGCAATTACAGCCACTAGTGCTGATGAAAATGCTACTGAAGCAATTCCAGCCACTAGTGCTCATGAAAATATTGATGAAGAAATGAAGAACCAGGCTGCAACTGAAACTGAAATTCCTCATCCTGTGGTTCCGGAGAACGTGATTCCTGAGGCTGTGATGACTTTGACTGGCGCTCCTCAGCTCAATCTGAAGAATCCCTTCTCCAAGAAGCAAAAATTCAAGGCTGCTGACTTATTCCATGAGCATGTATTCTTCACAGATTACAACCCATATGACTTTGCTCGTATTAGAAGGAAGTGTTTCTGGACTGCCAGCCAGGCCAACTTCTATTCTCACTGCTTTTCGATAAGGACAAAGTATTTGATCATGCAAATATTCCTCATGTGGACATGGAATCACTACCTTGCTTCACACCAGTCCTTAGTATTCTTCACGATGCTGGTCTTCTCATCTTCTCCACCGATATATGTGATTGGAATGAAGAACTAATTCTTCAGTTCTATGCAACGCTGCACGTCACAGGAAATGTTGAAGATGTGAACTCTTGGGTATTGGACTGGATGACAGAGAATACTCATTTCAAAGCACCGGCCTCTGAATTGCTTCATGCCCTGCCTGTTAGTCCTCCCCTTGAAGGTGCACGTTGTATATATCATGAACCTGAACTTACTGACCACTATATGCAAGTGTTGATGAAGCCGTTGAAGCCCGGTCAAGCCTCAAGAACCAAATTCCACGTGAAGGAATTGTTGTATGTACTACGGACTATCTATCGCATCTTGACCAAGACCTTGAGTCCAATCAAGGGCCACGACTCAAATGAAGAAGAGGTCGTTGGTATCATGAAGAATCTGCTATTCAACCTCATTCATGGCATTCCTGTCAACTACCATGATTTCTTCATGAGGACTCTGGCAAATGCAGCTTTGTCCCCTTTTGAATCGAAGCCTTACGCTCCCTAGATTATGAGATTCCTCAGATCAAGGTCTTCAATCAACTACAAGGCTGATTTGCAGAATCACGTTAGCTACTTGCCCCCAATAGAAGTCCTCAAGCGGACATTTTCCTCAGCTGATGAAAAGGGCAAGGCTACTACTATTATTGATGAAGGCATTCGTCCATTGGATGGTCAGTTCCACAAAGCCGCATCATATTCCACCAATGATGACTTTGCTACTCATGACTCTGCCGCCAATGCCTCAAACCAAAATCCTCAAGGCACAGCTCCAAGGGTGATGACTGATCATGAGCTTCTCCTCAGTCTTCACCAGAAGGTCGATCGCAACCAAAAATGGGTTAAGCGTCAGTTTGGCTCTATTCTTCACAACATGACTGCCACACACAATGTAGTGAAGAAGAACCACTTCTACCTCCATGAAGTGTTCAATCGTACGTAGGCTGTTCTGTCTCATCTCTATGGTGAAGAAGATCTGAAGCAAATGGGTTTTAAGCAGGACTTTGAATGGTCTCAACCACCAGCGAAGAAATTCAAGAAGACCAAAGTTCCTTCCTTGGTAGCCAGCTCATATTCTTCATCGCGCTAGACTGATGAGCATGAAGATTTGGACGACACTGCGGTAGGCCCTACATCAACAACTGACCCCAACAATGCTGGTGCTCCTTTATCAACTCAGTGATGATATTCTTCAGGAGAGTTAGTCCTCACTTTTCGTCCCTTTTGGTCATTCGATGACAAATGGGGAGAATTTTGAGAGTTAGTCTTCAAACGGGTCTCTATATATGGGCGTTTTTTTCTAAGTTACAACTCTCGTTCTTCTGAAGATTTATTGGATCGAGTTGTAAACTTAAACCCCGATGGTGGTTTGATACTTTGGCTATGTTCTTCTGCATGCTATTTCCTCATATATGTAATGCATGCATGCTAAATCACATTAGTCACCATATTTCATCATGCATTTTAAATTCTTCATATCATATGTTAAATGTGTGTATGAATTACAAGATATAGGGGGAGATCTCCATGATTCTACTCTTCAAATGTGCATTGCTTCAAAAGCAAATTCCTCACTATGCACATCTTCAGGGGGAGTTCTTCTATATCTTGCAATCAAATTCCTCAATATCAGTATTTACACTCTATATGTTTATCCCCATGGATAACTTAACGTATATTGTCATGAATCACCAAAAAGGGGGAGATTGTAAGTGCATCTAGTGCCCGTTAGTGATTTTGGTGTATTGAAGACTTATATGTAAAGGGACTAATGCATTTGTGAGTGTACACTGGTCTATAAGTCTATGAGGAGTTTGATATTTATAGAGAAAGTCGACCCCTAAAAATGAATGTCTTCGACTGAAGACTTTGGATTTTTGAATACTTTCTGAAGACTTTTTGAAGACTTTAAAAGTGAAGAAATTGGTGTGACCGTGAAGACTTGATATTCATATGAGGAACATGAAGCGTGAAGACTTTTGTTTTCATAGTTTCATTTTCTCTTCCTTGAGTCATAGGAAACACTGTACTGTTAAAGGGGTCGAGGTAAAACTAAGGAAAAGTTTCCAAGTGATGCTGAACTCAAAATCCTACACCTACCAATCCCTTGGAGTGAAGCCATTGGAAATCTCATATAGTTCAGTCAATTTCTTCAGTGACAGAGACAAAGTTCTTCTAGTCTCTAAGGAATTTGTTCTAATGGAGGAGTTAGGAATTCGCCAGTGTGAATTGCCTACAAGTGAGGAACATGATAGCCCTGAGGAACTTAAACCTCAAATTTCTGACCGTTGCTCTGCTATGCGCCAGCTGTCCCAAAATATCTACCCACCTAACGGTCATATCATTGAAGGGCATATATGTCTTATCATGTCAGGCTGCTCCCATGGCTATAAATAGCCGCCCCCTACAACCACTAGCTAGTTGGCTGCTCCGTGAGAAACTGACACTTGTCATTGAGAGCATCCCATCCTCCGAGGACTTTGAGCGAAAATCATCAAGTGGGGAAAACCCAAAACCCAAACCAAACACCTACAAACCCAAAGTGATTGAGCATCACTAGAGAGATTGTTCCTGTGTGGAACCAACGCTTGTTACCTTTGAGGACTGTGCATCCTCCAAATGGTTAGGCATCATGGTCTAGAGCATCCAAGAGGAAATTATGGATCACCGGGTGACCGAGTCTGTGAAGGTTTGGAAGTCACCTGAAGACTTACCACGAGTGATTGGGCGAGGTCTGTGTGACCTTAGCTCAAGGGGAATACGGTGAGGACTGAGTGTCCTGAACTGTGTGTTCAGGACTGGGTGTCCGGGACTGTGTGTCCTCATGTTTGAATACCTAGCCGCCCTAACCAGACGTACAACTATCATAGCAGTTGGAACTGGTCTACCAAATCATTGTCTCCACCAAGCTGACTGGTTATATTTCCTCAAACCCTTCATTTCTTCATTACTGTGTTGTGTGCTTGTTCATATATGTTTAAAGGCTTTGACTGAAGACTTTCTCAATTTCCTCAGTTCAATTTCTTCAGTCTGTTTGTCTTCATTTTGTTTTATCCTTTGCTTACGCTTTCTGTACTCTGTGTCTGATTTCAATTCATCATGATATCCATGTTTATGTTATGTTATGTATGCATCTGAGTACTTATTCCGCTGCAAGTAGTTCTTTGCCCAGGAATTTCCTCACCCTGAAATTCCTCAGTGAAAAATTCATAAAAATCGCCTATTCACCCCCCCTCTAGTCGACTTAACGCACTTTCAATTGGTATCACAACAAGGTACTCCCTTGTTCTGTGTGATTTTGGTTTAACCGCCTGGAGTTTTAGTTATGTTGACCGCAGGTATGATCAAGGTCTCTGCTGGGTGATACGTCTCCGTCGTATCTACTTTTCCAAACACTTTTGCCCTTGTTTTGGACTCTAACTTGCATGATTTGAATGGAACTAACGCGGACTGGCGCATCCTATCCTCCGAGGACTTTGAGTGAAAATCATCAAGTGAGGAAAACCCAAACCCAAACACCTACAAACCCAAAGTGATTGAGCATCACTGAAGCGATTGATCCTGTGTGGATCCGATGCTTGTTACCTTTGAAGATTGTGCATCTTCCAGACGGTTAGGCGTCATGGTCTAGAGCATCCAAGAGGAAATTGTGGATCGCCGAGTGACCAAGTCTGTGAAGGTTTGGAAGTCACCTAAAGACTTACCACGAGAGATTGGGCGAGGTCTGTGTGACCTTAGCTCAAGGGGGATACTGTGAGGACTGAGTGTCCTGAACTATGTGTTCGGGACTGGGTGTCTGGGACTGTGTGTCCTCAGGTTTGAATACCTAGCCACCCTAACCAGACGTACAACTATCACAACAATTGGAACTGGTCTACCAAATCATTGTCTTCACCAAGCTAACTGGTTCTATTTCCTCAACCCCTTCATTTATTCATTATTGTGTTGTGTGCTTGTTCATATCTGTTTGAAGGCTTTGACTGAAGACTTTCTCAATTTCCTCAGTTCAATTTCTTTAGTCTGTTTGTCTTCCTTCTGTTTTATCATGTGCTTACGCTTTCTGTACTCTGTGTCTGATTTCAATTCATCATGATATACATGTTTATGTTATGTCATTTATGCATGTGAGTACTTATTCCGCTGCAAGTAGTTCTTCGCTCAGGAATTTCCTCACCCTGAAATTCCTCAGTGAAGAATTCATAAAAATCGCCTATTCGCCCCCCCTCTAGTCGACTTAACGCACTTTCACTTACAGGTCTTGTTTAGGAGTAAACGTTGTTCCATAGTTCAACTAAGAGACTTGTTCTTTAGGTAACGCTGTTCCATAGTTATCACCAGCCAATGCTATCCCATAGGCTGGTGATTATAGTATTATACCACTTCTATTTTTACCTATGTTGTTCTTTAATAATTTTGTGTGCCATCTAGTTAATCTTGAGTACAAATGATACATATTTTGTAGCCTTCATCATCTGTGTTCTCCCTTTAGTCTTTGAGACCTGTTGCTGCTAGTTAACCCCAGTCCTACTATTTATGTCGTCTCCTACAGGCACTCGTTACATAAATCTAACTACTAGCTATCTTCCATGCATGTCAGATATAATTGCACACACTGATTTATCCACAAGAACCTCACGGATTACTGTAACGACCAACAAACTTGACGTCAATGATACCCAATACGATGGAACCGGTGAAGGCGGTTCTTCATAAGACTTGCAGAAAGTTGATGAATCATATTCACCCCACAAGGTCCTTGCTCTAACTTGGCCCGTGATATGGGTACAACATGCATATAATGTCCTGGAGTGCATCTACTCGGTTGCAATGCCTTGTGCTTAGCATGCTGATCATGCATGTAAATATCTCATGCCTTCTTGTTTTTCAGTACCTATTCCATCCATGATAACATGTTTTCAAGTTCAAGTACTGTCATTCTACTCTATCGCAATGCCATCTGCTTAGTTTGGACATCATGCTTCTGGATATCTTATGCATTGTTATTCATCAGTATGTACTTCATCTGTCTATCATACCATGTTTTTTTACATTGAAGTGCTATTCTAGTGGTCTGTTGCAATGCCATCTTAGTTTCCCAATCATACACGCATATGTTGCCTTAGTGCTTTTCTGTATGTATTATAGCATACATTTTTACATTCAACTAGTGTTTTTACACTGTTGTCCTATCGTATCCCTAGCTCTTACATCATACTCCCTCCATCCGGATTACATGTCGCAGAAATGGATAAAATGGATGTATCTAGAACTGAAATACACCTAGACCCATCCATTTATTTCCGGAAGGAGGGAATGGATGTTAATATGTCATGCCTTTCTATTCTTCAGTACCTATTCCATCTCTCTGTTGTACATGTTTTATTAATTGAAGCACCATTCTTCTATATAAGGCATGCAAGGGGAAGATGACTATGTTAGAATCTGAAGGGTTACTGATACGTCTCCAACGTATCTATAATTTTTGATTGTTCCATGCTATTATATTATCAACCTTGGATGTTTTATATGCATTTATATGCTATTTTATATGATTTTTGGGACTAACCTATTAACCTAGAGCCCAGTGCCAGTTTCTGTTTTTTTGTTGTTTTTGAGTATGATGACCAACAAGTATAGGGGATCTATCGTACTCCTTTCGATAAGTAAGAGTGTCGAACCCAACGAGGAGCAGAAGGAAATGATAAGCGGTTTCCAGCAAGGTATTCTCTGCAAGTACTGAAATAAGTGGTAACATATAGTTTTGTGATAGGATAATTTCTAACGAGCAACAAGTAACAAAAGTAAATAAAGTGCAGCAAGGTGGCCCAATCCTTTTGTAGCAAAGGACAAGCCTGGACAAACTCTTATATGATGTAAAGCGCTCCCGAGGACACGTGGGAATATCGTCAAGCTAGTTTTCATCACGTTCATATGATTCGCGTTTGGTACTTTGATAATTTGGTATGTGGGTGGACCGGTGCTTGGGTGCTGCCCTTACTTGGACAAACATCCCACTTATGATTAACCTATATTGCAAGCATCCGCAACTACAACAAAAGTATTAAGGTAAACCTAACCATAGCATTAAACATATGGATCCAAATCAGCCCCTTACGAAGCAACGCATAAACTAGGGTTTAAGCTTCTGTCACTCTAGCAACCCATCATCTACTTATTACTTCCCAATGCCTTCCTCTAGGCCCAAATAATGGTGAAGTGTCATGTAGTCTACGTTCACATAACACCACTAGAGGCGAGACAACATACATCTCATCAAAATATCGAACGAATACCAAATTCACATGACTACTAATAGCAAAACTTCTCCCATGTCCTCGGGAACAAAAGTAACTACTCACAAAGCATAAACATGTTCATAATCAGAGGGGTATTAATATGCATATAGGATCTGAACATATGATCTTCCACCAATTAAACCAACTAGCATAAACTACAAGGAGTAATTAACACTACTAGCAACCTACTAGCACCAATCCCAGACTTGGAGACAAGAATTGGATACAAGAGATAAACTAGGGTTTTGAGATGAGATGGTGCTGATGAAGATGTTGATGGAGATTGTCCTCTCCCGATGGGAGGAAAGTTGGTGATGACGATGGCGATGATTTCCCCCTCCGGGAGGGAAGTTTCCCCGGCAGAACAGCTCCGCTGGAGCCCTAGATTGGTTCTGCCTAGGTTCCGCCTCGTGGCGGCGGAGTTTCGTCCGAGAAGATGGCTTATGATTTTTTCCCATCGAAAGACTCCATATAGCAGAAGATGGCCACCGGAGGGCCACCAGGGGGCCCACGAGGTAGGGGTGCGCGCCCAGGGGGTAGGGCGCGCCCCCACCCTCGTGGGCAGGGTGTGGCCCCCATGGTGAAGTTCTTGCTCTCAGTATTTTTTATATATTTGGAAAACATCTTCCGTGAAGTTTCAGGACTTTTGGAGCTGTGCAGAATAGGTCTCTAATATTTGCTCCTTTTCCAGCACAGAATCCCAGCTGCCGGCATTCTCCCTCTTTATGTAAACCTTGTAAAATAAGAGAGAATAGGCATAAGTATTGTGACATAATGTGTAATAACAGCCCATAATGCAATAAATATCGATATAAACGAATGATGTAAAATGGATGTATCAACTCCCCCAAGCTTAGACCTCGTGTAACATCCCAAAATTCTAAATTTTGGAATGTTATAATAAATAGATAGATTTGATTGACTGTTTGATTGTTTGAGTGAAATTGAGTGAAAGTCGAAATCTTTTGAAAGTTAAATGAGAGGGAATAAAAGGACTTTCCCAAACTTTCATTTCTTTTTTGCTTTTATGATCTCCGTGAATTCAAATTCTTTTCACCACAAAACCCTAGAGAGAAGATGACATGACTTATTCCATTTATTTAAATGAAAAGGGGTGTTGAAAATATTTGAATTTCATTTGAAAATATTTCCAGTTCTGAAACTTTAAGCAACTCAATGATTTTCATGAGAGAAGATAAAATGACTTCTTCAAAATATATGAAATATGAGTTGGGAGTTTCAAAGAAACTCAAATTTAAAATCCATTTGAAATTATTATTTTTCAATTTGGGTTATTTGAGTTTTATTCAAATTATTTTTCTCCAAAAACAAAATACATGGAAAATAGGGTAACATGATTCCCTACAATAGAAAGTTGGAGAAAAATTAATTTGAAATCATTTTTGTATTTTTTTAAATGATTTTTAGTGGGTTTTATTGAATCAGTAGCATTGTTTGATTTATTCGAATTTTGTAGATTTTATTTAAAGTTACAAAAATGTTCACGTTGTAGAAAACTGTTTTCTGAAAATTTTGATATATTATATGCCTATATATTATTTTCGTTTATTTCGTTTTAGTTTTTTTTGTTGTCTGGAAAATCGTTATTTAAAAAAAGAATTCCCCGGCGACTGGGCCGGCCCAGCTCCTCAGCCAGGCCCAGCCCAGCTCGCCACCACCTCCGTCTTCGAGATCGAGACGAAGTCCCGAGCATGGTCGACTCCGCCGAGTCCCGGTCGGGCACGCCTCCCCTTGCCCCTCCTCCACGCCTGGCGCCTCCCCTCCCCTCCTATAAAGGGTGCCGCACGGGCCCTCTCCTCCTCCTCTCGCACCGCATCTTGAGCCGCCGCCACCGCCACACATCTCGCCGGAGCCGCCTCCACCCCGCTCCGTTCCGTTGCCGTGGACCGCCGCCGACACCGCCATCCTCCTCACCGCGACGCGCTGCCCCTCCCCGACCTCTTTGTTGCCCTCCTCGACCACCGGAGCCGCCGCCCCGGCCGAGAACGAAGTCGCCGCCGTCGTCCTCCCTGACTCCGGCGATCGCCGCGGTAACCGCCGCCTCCCGCCCATTGGACCTGGAACCAACGATCCAGATCGCGTTTTTGTTTTTTTTCAAAACGTTTTTTTGTTTGTGAGCATTCACTAGTTCGATCTTACAGCGAGCATATTCATTAGATTAGGTACTATGACGAACATTGGTTATTTAGATTTTTTTTCTTTTAATTCCGGCCAGGGACCTATCTGTGATGTTTTATTTACAGAATAGCCCCTGTTCTTCAATCGATCACTACTTTTTACCCGTTTATCCTAATCCAATGAAACCAAAGCTCACTTCTTCGTTATGATCCCCTCTATCCAGTAATTCAACTCAAACATGTTTTTGAAAGTTTAAAATTTGAATTAGACCAGATTTGAATTCAAACTTCGTTTGATCATAACTTGAGTTCTGTAGCTCCGTTTTAGTTGATTCTTTTTGCAAATTGAAGCTCTTGACCTAAACTTTCTGATAAGGCCAAATTCACATAATTTTGGTACTGTTATAAATTGTTTTACATTGCAAGAGTTATTTTCTTGGTTTTGATGTTTTCGATTTGTTCTTCGTTCTTTCCGACCCTTTTGAGTGATTGCTTATGTGTGGTTACTATTGCTTGCTTACGATAGATTGACCGGAGTGTGACGAGTAGAACTATCAAGAGTTTTGAGTGTGAATCATATTCACCAACATTGCAAGCATTAGATCAACCCTCGATCAATTGCATGGTTAGGATCTAAATTAAATTGTGGGTTTGGGAAGTAGATGAGGTAGTACCTATTACCTGTTTTATTATCAAACCCTGGGAGTTACTTCTACGTTTGATTATGCCATGCTATGCTTGTAGACGTGGATTGGGTTTGAGTGTATCCATGACCGATGTGAGAATGTTAATTAATGGTTCAACTTAAGGTGGCAACTTTAATACACATCTGGGTGGATTGAGGCACCTGGGTATTCCAGCGATTGCCTGTTTTTCTTTATGGACCGCCACCCAGGCTCAAAGGGATCATGAGATTATTCATGCTAGAAACTTCCGTGTGCAGCCACAAGCTACTATGGGCTCTAGCATAGTTAATTAAGTCGTGTGAACTCTTACAGTGGTAGACTAGCAGATGTAGGGGAAAGTAGGTGTAACTGTCTACCCGATCGTAAGGTGCTAGCGCTTCTGAAAGACTATGTCTCAGTCATCCGTTTCTCAAACACCATGTAGTGCGAGAATCCAACGGAGGAGATCGAGTCTTGTGGGGAAAAGTGCGCAAACCTCTGCAGAGTATATAAACTAATCATGATTAGCCGTGTCCCCGGTTATGGACGTCTTGAGTATCTAGTACTTTGATTATCATGTGAATCTCATCATGTGACTTTAATTAATTTTGTTGGGTTTTAATGATGATGCTTAATTCGGATTGAGAGGGTGTCTACACTCTCAATGTTTAACAACCACCATGATAGTTAAATAAAATTTATTCCTTTAAAGTAGGGAAAAATTGGCTTTTCGCAAAAACATTATAACCATAGAGCTTTTTCCACCAGCCATATATGCATGTAGTGATAGCCTTTATTCATCATTATCGTATGGTGTGAATTTTCCAGTACATTCAATGTACTAACCCTTTTGTGGCTACAACGTCTCATGTTGCAGGAAATCTTACGACGAGTAAGTGATACGTTAGGGTTACAATTTCTACACTCAACTTTATCGTTGGTGTTGATGGGAATCCACAACCTTGTTACTTCCGCTATTTGGATTGAGGTAATAATATTTTGCGTTACTTTATACATGTGATTTACCTCTGTTATAAATCCTCGAGTACTGTGTGTGTCAGCATACCGATCCAGGTATGTCACTTAAGCAGAGAGACTTGACCGTCTGAGGTCGGGTCGCTACAAGATGGTATCAGAGCACATGTTGACTGTAAGACGTGACCCTAGAAATTGGCAAGCCCGTAGGAAAGATTTTCTCTACAACCTCATTTTCAAAAGATCTTTTACCTCTCTTCTCTTCTGAGCGTATTCAAATATTCCCTTTAGTGAGACCATACCCATTTCCCCTTTTGACCACACGAAGATTCGACTGATGAGACCACTCCAGAAGTACAAGATATCGGACAACTAAAGACCACTTCGGAATGAAGAGTATTTACTGTGCAATGGAAACCACAACGGTTGAAGACCGAAGACAAGGAGAATTTGAAGGCTCTGAAGAATTCCCAGATTTGTATGACCTAGGAAGGCTACCTTTATGGAACTTGGCAGACTATGGAAGCTATCAATACCGAGATCAAGGTGTATCGGAGAAAGACTGAAACAAGGAGCATGAGAACTCGAAGTTTTGTCAAGAAAACCCTAAGGCAGGAGATATCAACTATGGAAGATAGCTCATGGAAATGACAAGAGTAGAAACACGGTTATCCGTGATGTCATCGCCCGCTGATGCTATTATCACCGTGCTGAGTTAAGCATGCTTATGCATGGAAGGATTGGATGGTAGAAGGCCGATGGAGCATCTATCAGCAAAAGATGAAGTTTTAACCTTATCCGGTGTATCACCAGGATCTGGATTGTTACATCAAGAAGTTAAGATGGACCTGCAGGAAGTAGTATTAGACAAGGAAACATTTCGTGAAGAACTCAGGAACCAGAAGCTGAAAGTAGCCAAGCTGGAGGAGCTACAACCTCGAGATACCGGAGATTCGTCAGAAACTGAAGGACAGTAGGACCATGGCTCATGCCAAGGATGTTGAAACCCGGAAGTTTGGAACACAACTCTAGAAATAATGAAGGACGTCATGAGAGACTTCGTGTCAACAGAGATGATCTGGCAAAAGAAGTTGAGAAGGACAAGCACGATCGGAAGAAGCCATCAGGGTCAGGAACAAGACTTGAAGAGTTTGACGACTTTGAAGATTCATTGACCTTTAGAAGACCAAGCCCCTGTTATATACCTACGTTAGATGCGACGATTATGAGCTGTCATTTGTTTGATGTTTTTTTTCCGACAGCCACAAATAAAATCCATCTTTTCAAAACTATTGTTTGCTTTGTGTGTATCCCTCTCTATCTCTCTTATCTCACCCCAAAAAAACCCATGGACCCAATAGAGGATGAATGGAGATGAGCTCACCTTTTCTGGACCGATGAGTCAATTGGAGACGGACCGATGGATTCAGAACATGGAGAATCATATGAAGAATAACCCTATAGTTGGAAAGGATATGACCCAGCATGCTCTTCAGTGCTTTGAAAGAGGTCATGCTACTTGGTGGAGGATGTACCAAACCATCAATGGATGGCAGGGAGTAATCACATGGAAAGAATTTAAGTTAATTCTACAAAGATCTCATCTTGTGTCCCAGAAGTTGAAGCCTTATGGAAAGGATATAAAGAAACCTTGTGCATGCAAGCTTTGTGGAGAAATAGGACACACCCATAAAGAACACAAGGATGAATGCCCTAATTATGAAGGAAGTCACCAAGTTGAAGAATGCCCAACTAGACAGATTACTTGTTTCTTGTGTGAAGGGACTACCCACTACCCTGCACAATGTCACATTTACCATATGGTACGAAGAACCATACATCAGAAGAAATAAGTGAAGAAAGGAGCCCTTATGGGAATTTTAGAAGAACCCATGATGAAGGAAGATGTCGGGGACACACCCAAAGAAGAACCAATGAAACCCTGCACCAAGTCATGCTATTCATGTGGAGAAGAAGGACACATCTCCCAGAATTGTATGAATGGGGATCTAGTAGAATTCTCGATGGAGGAAGTAGAATATGACCCACAAGAAATAGAAGCCATGATCGGCATGGAAATGTCCAGGAAGAGAAGCAGATTGGATTCCAGGAAGGACCTGAGTCATATCACCTGTTACAGGTGCAAGAAGTCAGGGCACTACCTCAGCAGTTGCCCAAAAAGGAAACCTCGAGACTTGTCAGAAGTAATATGTTTTTGTTGTAATGGAGCAGGGCATTTTTCTAGAGAATGCCCCAAGGAGAAGGAGACTTGTGATAATTAGTTGTGAGAAGTATAGTAGTAGTGGTGAGAGCATTTTCTTTTATATTGAGGTGTTGAGTTGAGACATGTAATGGAAAAGCGAGAGATTGTAATACTTTGAGAATCAATAAAGTTAGTATCGTGGGTACTATTTGGATTTTATGAGTTGTTACTCTATGAAGAAGGATTTTGACCATTTTTGTGGATATGAGAAATATGGTCTATGGGAGATTTGTGCATTTTTAAGGGTGGTAGTACCCTGTAATAACCCTTGACCCCTGGAAAAGATAAGGATATTCCACTGAGTGGATTTCAGACAAAATAAGTACGAGTTTTGTCTCGATATGTGTGATACCCCAAGAGTATGTAGGATGAAGTTGGAGACCGTCAGTTGTTTGGACCAAATGTGATCAAGGAGTCAGAAGAGAATGTTAAGTTGATTCGAGATAGACTGAAGGTAGCTCAGTCCAGGCAGAAGAGTTAGGCAGACTCAAAAACGCAAGGAGGTAGTCTATGAAATTGGAGATAGAGCATGTCTTCGTGTGTCCCCTCTGTGAGGAGTTAAACGATTTGGAGTTAAGGGAAAGTTATCCCCGAGATTTGTAGGACCATACCGAGTTTTGGAGCATATGGGAGATGTGGCCAACAAGTTGGAGTCATCGGAAGGACTGTCAGGAGTTCATGATGTGTTTCATGTTTCCCAGTTGAAGAAGTGCCATACAGAGATGGCCAATATTCCCCTGTAAGGACGCTTGACCCTGAAAAGGATAATGATGTTCCATGAAGTGGAGTATGGACTTCATAAGTATAAGTTTTTTTATCTCGCTATGTGGGATAACCCACGAGGATGAAGAGATAAATTACTATTGGATATAAAGGAGGTATGATGTCGGAAATATGGATCAATGGAAACTCCATGACGAGTCTGAGTAATCATGTCCTAGTTTGGTGCCAATAGAAGGAAGGAAGACAGTACAATTGGATGGATTTAAGAATACTAGGAAGTTGGAAGTTGGAATAATGATCAGTTGCCCGATGATAAGTTCAAGGACTACAAGTGATGAGATGGGCCATAACCCACATGCCCCAGGAACTGCCAAGAGGCAAGTACACTCTTGCTGAAGGAAAAAAACCTGGAAGGAGTTGCGACTTTATCAACCGACGATTTTATACGAGTTTACGCAAAACCTGAGAGTTGTGAAGGAATGATAGATGTTTGTTTGGCTTGCAGAATTAATGGATTTATCCGAACTTGGTTCGTTGACAAGAGAAATTCTGTAATGCTTGTGAGGATGACCGAGTGTTAGAATGCGAGATTCGCTAAACCATATACAGGGTAATGATTTGGGTGCGGGAAGGATTGGTCACCATACCGACTTACTCTTATTATTCGCCTTGCTATATGGGATGGTGAATCTAAGTGACTTACCCATAGTAGAGAAACGACGATTAAAACCTTGCTTAAAACCTTATAATGGTATGACAATTTATTTTTTCCCTTTGTACAAGGCAGTTGCTACCAATCGTAGGTTATACGGTGAGGTTCAACCTAGACCCATTTCTTGCAGGAGAAACCCTAAATTGTTGACCACCATGAGATATCGATAGTTAGTTAGTATTGGCGCTAGACCTGTCAGCTAAGAAGACCCAATCTCGGAATAACCTTACCAAGAGGAAAGGACATAAGAATTGAGGAAAAGGTTATGCCACTACTAGAAGAGCCCAGGGAAGGAAGCATCCTTATGATCTGAGAAGACTGACACTGTCAAGAATAAGGATGGAGTATATGAGTTTTGATGGAATCGTAACAATGATTCTAAGGGTGGTAGCACCCCAGACCCCGAAGACAATTGATGGATTTTGAGGAGACCCCAAACCCTAACCCATTTCTTTCTAGCCTCTCCGAATCTCGAGGACGAGATTCATTTTAAGGGTCGTAGGTTTGTAACATCCCAAAATTCTAAATTTTGGAATGTTATAATAAATAGATAGATTTGATTGACTGTTTGATTGTTTGAGTGAAATTGAGTGAAAGTCAAAATCTTTTGAAAGTTAAATGAGAGGTAATAAAAGGACTTTCCCAAACTTTCATTTTTTTGCTTTTATGATCTCCGTGAATTCAATTTTTTTTCACCACAAAACCCTGGAGAGAAGATGACATGACTTCTCCCATTTATTTAAATGAAAAGGGGTGTTGAAAATATTTGAATTTCATTTGAAAATATTTCCAGTTCTGAAACTTTAAGCAACTCAATGATTTTCATGAGAGAAGATAAAATGACTTCTTCAAAACATATGAAATATGAGTTGGGAGTTTCAAAGAAACTCAAATTTAAAATCCATTTGAAATTATTATTTTTCAATTTGGGTTATTTGAGTTTTATTCAAATTATTTTTCTCCAAAAACAAAATACATGGAAAATAGGGTAACATGATTCCCTACAATAGGAAGTTGGAGAAAAATTAATTTGAAATCATTTTGGTATTTTTTAAAAATGGTTTTTAGTGGGTTTTATTGAATCAGTAGCATTGTTTGATTTATTCGAATTTTTGTAGATTTTATTTAAAGTTACAAAAATGTTCACGTTGTAGAAAATTGTTTTCTGAAAATTTTGATATATTATATGCCTATATATTATTTTTGTTTATTTTGTTTTAGTTTTTTTGTCTGGAAAATTGTTATTTAAAAAAAGAATTCCCCGCCGACTGGGCCGGCCCAACTCCTCAGCCAGGCCTTGCCCAGCTTGCCACCGCCTCCGTCTTCGAGCTCGGGACGAAGTCCCAAGCGTGGCCGACTCTGCCGCCGCCGCCGAGTCCCGGTCAGGCACGCCTCCCCTTGCCCCTCCTCCACTGTCACGCCCTCGATGCGGCTATATCTCCCACGTGTCGAAGCATGACTTAGAGGCATAACCGCATTAAAAGCAATGTCGCAAGTGAGGTAATCTTCACAACCCATGTAATACGATAGGGGAAAAGAGATACATAGTTGGCTTACAATCGCCACTTCACACAATTACATGAATAAAGCATTACAACATCCAAATACAATCAAGGTCCGACTACGGAACCAAAATAAAAGAAGAACCCCAAATGCGACAAAGGTCCCCGATCGACCCCAACTGGGCTCCACTACTGATCAACTAGAACGAAGCAACACAAAGGACAAGATCTTCATCGAGCTCCTCCTGAGCTTGGTTGCGTCATCTGCACGGTCTCATCGGCACCTACAAGCTGGTTTTGGAAGTATCTGTGAGCCACAGGACTCAGCAATCTCGCACCCTCGCGATCAAGACTATTTAAGCTTATGGGTAAGGTAAAGGTATGAGGTGGAACTGCAGCAAGCGACTAGCATATATGGTGGCTAACATACGCAAAAGAGAGTGAGAAGAGAAGGCAAAGCACGATCGAGAAACTATGATCAAGAAGTGATCCTAAAACAACCTACGTCAAGCATAACTCCAACACCGTGTTCACTTCCCGGACTCCGCCGGAAAGAGACCATCACGGTTACACACGCGGTTGATGTATTTTAATTAAGGTCAACTTCAGGTTTTCTACAATCGGACATTAACAAATTCCCATCTGCCCATAACCGCGGGCACGGCTTTCGAAAGTTCAAATCCCTGCAGGGGAGTCCCAACTTAGCCCATGACAAGCTCTCATGGTCAACGAAGGAATAGACCTCCTCCCGAGACATTCCGATCAGACTCGGTATCCCGGTTCTACAAGACATCCTTGACAATGGTAAAACAAGTCGAGCAAGACCACCCGATGCGCCGACATCCCGATAGGAGCTGCACATATCTCGTTCTCAGGGCACACCGTATAAGCTAAGCGTACGAGAGCCAACGTAACCCAAGTTGCCAAGGGACGGCCCCGCACGGCGCTCTAGGTTGGACCAACACTTAGACAAGCACTGGCCCGGGGGGGTTAAAATAAGATGACCCTCGGGATGCGCGACTCCCAAGGGAAAAAGGCTAGGTGGCGAAAGGTAAAACCAAGGTTGGGCCTTGCTGGAGGATTTTTATTCAAAGCGAACTGTCAAGGGGTTCCCATTATAACCCAACCGCGTAAGGAACGCAAAATCCGGGAACATAACACCGATATGACGGAAACTAGGGTGGCAAGAGTGGAACAAAACACCAGGCATAAGGCCGAGCCTTCCACCCTTTACCAAGTATATAGATGCATTAATTAAATAAGAGATATTGTGATATCCCAACAAAATACCCATGTTCCAAACATGGAACAAGCTCCAATCTTCACCTGCAACTAACAACGCTATAAGAGGGGCTGAGCAAAGGGTAACATAGCCAAACAACGGTTTGCTAGGACAAGGTGGGTTAGAGGCTTGGTTCAACAATATGGGAGGCATGATAAGCAAGTGGTAGGTATCATAGCATAGGCATAGCAAAAGAGCGAGCAACTAAGCAAGCAAAGATAGAAGTGATTTCGAGGGTATGGTCATCTTGCCTGAAATCCCGCAAGGAAGAAGAACGAGTCCATGAAGAAGACAAACGGAATGTAGAAGAACGAATCCTCACAAACGCGACGTTAACGGAACCAACCCGGAGAAGCAACACCGGAAAAGAAGCACACAACATAGTAAACAAACCACACATGAACATGGTATGATATGCGGGATGCGGTATGCGATGCATATGCATGATTTGACAAGGAATGATAGGATCTGGCCTCAACTTGGAAAACCAAGTGTGCCACTAGAAAGATGAGATGAAATTTCTTGAAAAAAATATAAAGAACGCCGGAATCGGAGTTACGGTTTGAAAATGGCAAGCAATTCAAATATGGCACCGGTCTGCGATATACAGCAAGTAACCAACTAAATGCAATGAGATGGACATGCTACAGCACTCAAATATGGCAACAAAATACATGGCAGGAATCCATTCAAGATGCTTAACAAAAGATGAACACTGAGGGTTGATGTATTTTAATTAAGGTCAACTTCAGGTTTTCTACAACCGGACATTAACAAATTCCCATCTGCCCATAACCGCGGGCACGGCTTTCGAAAGTTCAAATCCCTGCAGGGGTGTCCCAACTTAGCCCATCACAAGCTCTCACGGTCAACGAAGGAATAGACCTCCTCCCGAGACATTCCGATCAGACTCGGTATCCCGGTTCTACAAGACATCCTCGACAATGGTAAAACAAGTCCAGCAAGACACCCCGATGCGCTGACATCGATAGGAGCTGCACATATTCGTTCTCAGGGCACACCGGATAAGCTAAGCGTACAGGAGCCGACGTAACCCAAGTTGCCAAGCGATGGCCCTGCACGGTGCTCTGGGTTGGACCAACACTTAGACAAGCACTGGCCCGGGGGGGTTAAAATAAGATGACCCTCGGGATGCGCGACTCCCAAGGGAAAAAGGCTAGGTGGCGAATGGTAAAACCAAGGTTGGGCCTTGCTGGAGGAGTTTTATTCAAAGCAACTGTCAAGGGGTTCCCATTATAACCCAACCGCGTAAGGAACGCAAAATCCGGGAACATAACACCGATATGACAGAACTAGGGCGGCAAGAGTGGAACAAAACACCAGGCATAAGGCCGAGCCTTCCACCCTTTACCAAGTATATAGATGCATTAATTAAATAAGAGATATTGTGATATCCCAACAAAATATCCATGTTCCAACATGGAACAAGCTCCAATCTTCACCTGCAACTAACAACGCTAAAGAGGGGCTGAGCAAAGCGGTAACATAGCCAAACAACGGTTTGCTAGGACAAGGTGGGTTAGAGGCTTGGTTCAACAATATGGGAGGCATGATAAGCAAGTGGTAGGTATCGCAGCATAGGCATAGCAAAAGAGCGAGCAACTAGCAAGCAAAGATAGAAGTGATTTCGAGGGTATGGTCATCTTGCCGAACTCAAGATGAACTCAAATGAAAATGATGCAATGGAATGAAATGATGTACTCTCTGAGACGAACATTTTGATATGCTATATGTCCAAAATGGAGTTACGGACGCGGAGTTACGATGCTATGAACATGTGCAAAAACTTAGGGTTTCGAGGCAAAAGTCAACCCGAGGTGGATCTGGATCTGGATCCAGATCAGGCGCGGAATCCGAGGACGGCCGGAGCTGCACCTCGCCAGAGAAGAAGAGGTGGCCAGCGGGGTCGCGCTCGTCGAGGAGAGGCGCTGCCGGGGCGATGTGGTGCGGGGGCGGCGGAGGTACTTGGGCGGCGCGGGGCGACGTGGACGGCCGGAGGTCGCCGGGCGACGAGGGGCGGTGACGGTCACCGGCGATGGCATGCGGCGACGCTAGCCGGCGAAGGGCGGCATGCGGACGAAGGCGGCGGCGCGGCGATGCACTCGGGCGGCGCGGGGAGGAAGAAGGGCGGTGGCAGCGCGGGCTCTCGGGGGCCCTCCCTGGGCCGAGCGGGCCGGCGGTGGGGAGACCCGGCGGTGACACGTGGCGGCATGCGTCTGGCTGGGCGCGGCGGGCGGACGCGTCCAGATGCGGCCGGACGTGTCCGATGGCGGCGGAGCAAGAAGACTAGGGTCCGCGAATTTCGGGGGGGGGGACATATTTATAGGTAGGGGGAGCTAGGGGAGTCCAAATGGAGGTGCGGTTTTCGGCCACGCGATCGTGATCGAACGACCGAGATGATGGAGGAGGTTTAGGTGGGTTTTGGGCCAAATTGGAAGGGTGTTGGGTGCAACACGCACGAGGCCTTTTCAGTCCTCGGTTAACGTTGAGTTATCAAACGAAGTCCAAATGGTACGAAACTTGACAGGCGGTCTACCGGTAGTAAACCAAGGCCGCTTGGCAAGTCTCGGTCCAATCTGGAAATGTTTAACCCCCGCACAAGAGAAGAAGGTAGAAATGACCACCGGAGGAGAACGGAGAGCCAGAATGCAAAACGGACAATGGGGAAAATGCTCGAATGCATGAGACGAACACGTATGCAAATGAAATGCACATGATGACATGATATGCAATGCATGACACGCAAGCAAAGACAAGGAAAACAACAACGAATAACTGGAAGACACCTGGCACATCGGTCTCGGGGCGTTACAAGGCGTTACAACACTCCACCACTACGAGAGGATCTCGTCCCGAGATCTAGAATGGCACCGGAGGGAAAACGGAAGAGAAAGAGGAGAGGTAAAACTAAGTTGCTCCTTTGACAAACGAGTGAAACCAAAGAACCTTGAAAAGGTTAAGCCATATCCAGAAAAGAATACAACGGAGATGACGAAGCTGAGAACACTCCGTTAGAAAAGAGGAACAAGGAAGAACAAATTCGTATGGCACTCCTGTTAAAAGAGATGAAGACTTGATAAGGCAATAAGAACTTGAGCAAAAGGGCACAACACTCCGGTTAAATGGACAATCATGAAAAGAACACAATCTTTGATGAAACGAGATGATGGTTGAAGAGAGCAACATCACAATGCCTCCGGAACAAAAGAATAGAAGATAGATAATTGAAAAAGGAGAAATGAGGAGAAAATGCCAACTTCTGCCAAAAGAGCTTGAGAAGGCATCCTTAGGAGAAGGGTCAAACAGAGTTGTTGGAAAACCAACAACGAAAAGAACAAGGTTGTAGTGGGCTTATGGAGAACATCTCAAAACTATGAGGTGAAATTGTGCCACTAACGGAAATGATATATTAGATTGATAACAACAAGGAGATGAGAAGCTTATTTCACCGGGAGGATAGATTAATAACTTGGGTAATTTCTAAACACCATAGATAGCAACAATCCTAAGGGAAGGCTTTAGGTGAAATATAACCCAAGATAGCTCCAATGACGAGATTGATGGATTTAAAATATCTCATTCATGACAACATGTGAATCAAGAAGCATGAATTCCAAATTATCAAGAATGACATAATACCACCTCCAATAATATGGTAAAAAGAATTAGCACTCTGGATTACAAGATGAAGAAACTTGAGCTGCTTAGAAAAGAATCTCGATGAACACTTCGAGAAGGAATATAAATCCTTGATGAACCATCATGTAGAACTTTCATGAGAACTCCGGAAATAAAAGAAATGATCAATCGAAATGGAGGATGAAAAGAATAAGGTTGAAGCCTTGCAATGATTTAAATGGATCTCGCGATGAAATAATTGAGAGAACTTGGAACTCCGGGAAAGAAAGAAGAGCACTTGAAACCAAGAATTTAGTCATTGTGAACAAACTCCGGAAGAAAAAATTAACATATGGATGAAACAAGAATAAGAATTACATTATGCTTATCCTTCACCAATTTAATTGATGACAAGCAACGGATTTGGCACACTACTTATTCTCGTTGGAAAAGGATTAAGATAGATATGGAGCAAACTTAAGAAGGTCTTCAATGAACCACTGGTAGGATTGGAAAGAAGGAGTCAATTGATATTATAACGAAGGAAGAAGAATCTTAGAAGAGGCACCGGTAGAATTCAAAATGGACGAAGAAAATATAAAGAAACACCGGGGAGAATTAGAAAATGAATGAAGATGCTTGCTAGGATTTAGATACAAGAGAACGAAGAGATCATGAATTGATTAGAGAATATTTGAATGATGCACCGGTAAGATTTGGAGAGCGAGAGCTGAAAGCTGAAATGAATAATATTTGAAAAGATGGCTTTCGGAGGAAAGAAATGGAAAACAACTCACGAAATGCTCCGGGTGGGTGAAAGAATTCTGACAATCAAAACCCATTAAGAGAGGATGGCACAAAGCTAGAGACATAACTCTTGAAGAGAAAGGAGCAAGATTTAGAGGAAAATCTTCTTCCGTCTTCAAAATCCGAGAATGACAACGAGAAACATCACCAAGAATTATTTAGACACTCCGGAAGAATCAAAACGAAGATGTTGAGCCAACGATGAAAAGAATTTGACAAATCTTGGAGAAAACATTTGACTGATGATAATTCATTCTTACGTCAAACTTCGAAAAGAATTTGATGGTAGCTCCGGGAAAATAAGAAGAGTCAGGTAAGATCCTGGAAAAAGACCTGTGGGTTAGGGCCCACTCAAAAGAAACACCATAGAACGATTTAAAAGAGAGAAAGCACCGGTAAGATTAAATGGCTAGAATGAGATAACAGACTCGAGATATCTTGAACACTCCGGAACAAATGAATAGCGAAGAGTGGATGATTAAGAATTGCACCGGCATGAGAAAACATTGAAACGAGGAAAGGGATATGATCAACACCAAAAGCTTGAATTGAAAACTACCGGAGAAGAAAACGAGTGAAAAGTGACGAACTTGAAGCTCCGTTAGAATCTTCATGAGAATCACCGGGTAAGAACATGAAGAAAAAGAATGGAGAGGCTTCACAACAATAAAATGATACTTGAATAAGAAATCTGGTTCCTTGAAGAAAAAGGGTGGGAGGGAGGGAAAACAAAGGCAATTTGGGATGAATGAGATGAACACCGTTGAAAAGAACTGAGATTGGATCTTGCAAATGTTGAAGTGATCGGATCCACTTGACGAGAAACACGCCGGTAGAGAAGGAATTTAGATGACAATCTCGATGATCAAGAAGGATTGGTATCCACATCGGAGTATAAGAACACTATTTGGGGAAGGTATGGAATCAACATTTGACTTCGAAGCAACTCAGATACCACAACTCAAAACCAAAAACAACAGATTGGCTTGCAGAATAAGCTGGAACAAACATATGATAGAGATTTCATCCGAAGTTTTCGTGGTGGGGCCTACACGGGCTCAATCGTACAGCACCATCATGTACAAGGCAGTGCACATGACATACGAAGCGTCCCTGAGTCGGCATAGCCAAGGAATCTTTAAGACACAATGAGACCACTGTAAAACCAACCGTGAATAGGCGGACCACTAGACGTCAAACCCCAATTTCATATCATACATCTGTCGGAAAGATATCCTAAGAGCTACTTGAATTCCCACTTATAAACTCCCGAAATTTTCTGGTTATGCAATCAGGTGTTGGGGATACAGGGGAAGCATAATATCTCACCCAAAACTAGCAAATCCTACATCCAGCTGTATCCATCCTTCAACACATAACCAAGAAACCTTCGGAAATCATCTACCTCAACCTTCGAAAAGCATCCATTATACAAGCTATGGCAATACTCCCGAACTCCCGCCCAAGTACTGGGTGGCGTCGAGGTTATCTCACCAACGAACTGCATAAAAGAGATTTTCGATGTCGGCGTACTAAACTCAGGTATTCCAGAATTGCAACGATAAAATTATGACGACAACACCACAGAGCTCAACTCCCCGGGACACTGCCACAAAACCCCTGACAGGAGGCACCAAGACAATGTTCTCGTCACAAAACCATCGGAACGATTCCAAGATACCCGCGTGATCCTAAAAAAATTTAGTGAAATTTAAGAAGAGAAAAGTCAAAACTCTACGTCAGGATGCCTTATCAGAGCGATGAAGGGACTGGGGAGTAAAAAGAATTCCTAAACTCTCCGATATATATAATTCCTAAATGACTCAAAACATTTTTCTAGACACAACTCGGCTGCTAAAAACGATCAAGCAATGGGGCTCCTAAGGACGGGGAAGGCTCTGATTACCAACTTGTCACGCCCTCGATGCGGCTATATCTCCCACATGTCGAAGCATGACTTAGAGGCATAACCGCATTGAAAGCAATGTCGCAAGTGAGGTAATCTTCACAACCCATGTAATCCGATAGGGGAAAAGAGATACATAGTTGGCTTACAATCGCCACTTCACACAATTACATGAATAAAGCATTACAACATCCAAATACAATCAAGGTCCGACTACGGAACCAAAATAAAAGAAGAACCCCAAATGCGACAAAGGTCCCCGATCGACCCCAACTGGGCTCCACTACTGATCAACTAGAACGAAGCAACACAAAGGACAAGATCTTCATCGAGCTCCTCCTGAGCTTGGTTGCGTCATCTGCACGGTCTCATCGGCACCTGCAAGTTGGTTTTGGAAGTATCTGTGAGCCACAGGGACTCAGCAATCTCGCACCCTCGCGATCAAGACTATTTAAGCTTATGGGTAAGGTAAAGGTATGAGGTGGAACTGCAGCAAGCGACTAGCATATATGGTGGCTAACATACGCAAAAGAGAGTGAGAAGAGAAGGCAAAGCACGATCGAGAAACTATGATCAAGAAGTGATCCTAAAACAACCTACGTCAAGCATAACTCCAACACCGTGTTCACTTCCCGGACTCCGCCGGAAAGAGACCATCACGGTTACACACGCGGTTGATGTATTTTAATTAAGGTCAACTTCAGGTTTTCTACAACCGGACATTAACAAATTCCCATCTGCCCATAACCGCGGGCACGGCTTTCGAAAGTTCAAATCCCTGCAGGGGAGTCCCAACTTAGCCCATGACAAGCTCTCATGGTCAACGAAGGAATAGACCTCCTCCCGAGACATTCCGATCAGACTCGGTATCCCGGTTCTACAAGACATCCTTGACAATGGTAAAACAAGTCGAGCAAGACCACCCGATGCGCCGACATCCCGATAGGAGCTGCACATATCTCGTTCTCAGGGCACACCGTATAAGCTAAGCGTACGAGAGCCAACGTAACCCAAGTTGCCAAGGGACGGCCCCGCACGGCGCTCTAGGTTGGACCAACACTTAGACAAGCACTGGCCCGGGGGGGTTAAAATAAGATGACCCTCGGGATGCGCGACTCCCAAGGGAAAAAGGCTAGGTGGCGAAAGGTAAAACCAAGGTTGGGCCTTGCTGGAGGATTTTTATTCAAAGCGAACTGTCAAGGGGTTCCCATTATAACCCAACCGCGTAAGGAACGCAAAATCCGGGAACATAACACCGATATGACGGAAACTAGGGTGGCAAGAGTGGAACAAAACACCAGGCATAAGGCCGAGCCTTCCACCCTTTACCAAGTATATAGATGCATTAATTAAATAAGAGATATTGTGATATCCCAACAAAATACCCATGTTCCAAACATGGAACAAGCTCCAATCTTCACCTGCAACTAACAACGCTATAAGAGGGGCTGAGCAAAGGGTAACATAGCCAAACAACGGTTTGCTAGGACAAGGTGGGTTAGAGGCTTGGTTCAACAATATGGGAGGCATGATAAGCAAGTGGTAGGTATCATAGCATAGGCATAGCAAAAGAGCGAGCAACTAAGCAAGCAAAGATAGAAGTGATTTCGAGGGTATGGTCATCTTGCCTGAAATCCCGCAAGGAAGAAGAACGAGTCCATGAAGAAGACAAACGGAATGTAGAAGAACGAATCCTCACAAACGCGACGTTAACGGAACCAACCCGGAGAAGCAACACCGGAAAAGAAGCACACAACATAGTAAACAAACCACACATGAACATGGTATGATATGCGGGATGCGGTATGCGATGCATATGCATGATTTGACAAGGAATGATAGGATCTGGCCTCAACTTGGAAAACCAAGTGTGCCACTAGAAAGATGAGATGAAATTTCTTGAAAAAAATATAAAGAACGCCGGAATCGGAGTTACGGTTTGAAAATGGCAAGCAATTCAAATATGGCACCGGTCTGCGATATACAGCAAGTAACCAACTAAATGCAATGAGATGGACATGCTACAGCACTCAAATATGGCAACAAAATACATGGCAGGAATCCATTCAAGATGCTTAACAAAAGATGAACACTGAGCTACGGCCAATTCATCCATTAACAGGTTCAAACAAGCATGGCAAAAGTGCATACGGTAAACAGATTTCAGACTTAGTGAAATTAACACTTGTCTGGAATTTCAGATCAGGTAGCACACTTCGGAGCATGAAAACTATATGCTACAGGACCTGAACATGGCAAAGTAAAGCATGGCATGGAACTACTAAAAGAGCTTAACAAAAGTCCCTTAGTGACCTTGAGCCAAAAGGGATCAGAAAATACAATTGCAAGCATGTGAACATGGCAAAAACATAATCAGATCACATACTTAGTGAAAACTGGAGCATGCTGAAAACAGATTTCAAGTAGGCATGTTTACGAGCTCGATGCACTCACTACAGAGCAAGTCATGACAATGTAAGCATACACCCATCAAGAATACACATTATAAAAGCTAGACATGGCAAGAACAATAGCATAGCATGCACAGATCAACTACAACATCCTCGGCAAAATTGCTAACAAGTAGACAATCTGCCCAGATTCACGAAATAGCAAAAGTAGAGCTCGATTGACTCAAGCTAGGGTGCTCCATAATTGCAAACAAAGACATGGATGGATAGAGCACTACAAGATTAACAAAACATCCTTACTGATCATCCTCAAAAGAGACACGGATCACTAGGAAACAACATGAACATATGGCCATATGAGATAAACAGATCAAGGACTTAGTGGAAATGCTAAGTCCCTGAAATCAGCATTACCAAGTGCCTCACTTGGCAAGCTTGTGCTAGTCACCACACACATCACAAAAATACATGGGTTGCACCTCTGGATAGATGGCAAAACCCTTAACAAAACATATGTAGAGCTCATGGGCATATCATGCACACAATAATCATGGCAAAAATGACAAATATCTAAATGGAGCAGCAGATCTGACAATTATCTCAAGTAGCACTCTATTAACAGCATTTCGGGCACCAAGATGAACTCAAATGAAAATGATGCAGTGGAATGAAATGATGTACTCTCTGAGGCGAACATTTTGATATGCTATATGTCCAAAACGGAGTTACGGATGCGGAGTTACGATGCTATGAACATGTGCAAAAAATTAGGGTTTCGAGGCAAAAGTCAACCCGAGGTGGATCTGGATCTGGATCCAGATCGGGCGTGGAATCCGAGGACGGCCGGAGCTGCAGCTCGCCGGAGAAGAAGAGGTGGCCGGCGGGGTCGCGCTCGTCGAGGAGAGGCGCTGGCCGGGGCGACGTGGTGCGGGGGCGGCGGAGGTACTTGGGCGGTGCGGGGCGACGTGGACGGCCAGAGGTCGCCGGGCGACGAGGGGCGGTGACGGTCGTCGGCGATGGCACGCGGCGGCACCGGCCGGCGAAGGGCGGCGCGTGGACGAAGGCGGCGGTGCGGCGATGCACTCGGGCGGCGCGGGAAGGAAGAAGGGCGGCGGCAGCGCGGGCTCTCGGGGGCCCTCCCTAGGCCGAGCGGGCCGGTGGCGGGGAGACCCGGCGGCGACACGTGGCGGCATGCGGCTGGCTGGGCACGGCAGGCGGACGCGTCCAGATGCGGCCGGACGTGTCCGATGGCGGCGGAGCAAGAAGACTAGGGTTAGACCGCGAATTTCGGGAGGAGGGACATATTTATAGGTAGAGGGAGCTAGGGGAGTCCAAATGAGGTGCAGTTTTCGGCCACGCGATCGTGATCGAACGACCGAGATGATGGAGGAGGTTTAGGTGGGTTTTGGGCCAAATTGGAAGGGTGTTGGGCTGCAACACACACGAGGCCTTTTCGGTCCCTCGGTTAACCGTTGGAGCATCAAACGAAGTCCAAATGGTACGAAACTTGACAGGCGGTCTACCGGTAGTAAACCAAGGCCGCTTGGCAAGTCTCGGTCCAATCCGGAAATGTTTAACCCCCACACAAGAGAAGAAGGTAGAAATGACCACCGGAGGAGAATGGAGCGCCGGAATGCAAAACGGACAACGGGGAAAATGCTCGAATGCATGAGACGAACACGTATGCAAATGAAATGCACATGATGACATGATATCCAATGCATGACAAGCAAGCAAAGACAAGGCAAACAACAACGAATAACTGGACGACACCTAGCACAACGGTCTCGGGGCGTTACATCCACGCCTGGCGCCTCCCCTCCCCTCCTATAAAGGGCGCCGCCCGGGCCCTTTCCTCCTCCCTCTCGCGCCGCATCTTGAGCCGCCGCCGCCACACATCTCGCCGGAGCCGCCTCCACCCCGCTCCGTTTCGTTGCCGTGGACCGCCGCCGACGCCGCCATCCTCCTCGTCGCGACGCGCCGCCCCTCCCCGACCTGTCTGTTGCCCTCCTTGACCACCGGAGCCGCCGCCCCGGCCGAGACCAAGGTCGCCGCAATCATCCTCTCCGACTCCGGCGATCGCCGCGGTAACCTCCGCTTCCCGCCCGTTGGATCTAGATCTAACGATCCAGATCGCATTTTTTTAAACGTTTTTTTGTTTGTGAGCGTTCACTAGTTCGATCTTTACAGCGAGCATATTCATTAGATTAGGTACTGTGACGAACGTTCGTTATTTAGAATTTTTTTTTTCTTTTAATTCCGGCCAGGGACCTATCTGTGATGTTTTATTTACAGAATAGCCCTTGGTCTTCAATCGATCACTACTTTTTACCCGTTTATCCAAATCCAATGAAACTAACGCTCACTTCTTCGTTATGATCCCCTCTATCCAGTAATCCAACTCAAACATGTTTCTGAAAGTTTAAAATTTGAATTAAACCAGATTGGAATTCAAACTTCGTTTGATCATAAATTGAGTTCCGTAGCTCCGTTTTAGTTGATTCTTTTTGCAAATTGAAGCTCTTGACCTAACCTTTCTGATAAGTCCAAATTCACATAATTTTGGTACTGTTATAAATTGTTTTACATTGCAAGAGTTATTTGCTTGGTTTTGATGTTTTCCGATTTGTTCTTCATTATTTTCGACCCTTTTGAGTGATTGCTTATGTGTGGTTACTATTGCTTGCTTACGATAGATTGATCGGAGTGTGACGAGTAGAACTATCAAGAGTTTTGAGTGTGAATCATCTTCACCAACATTGCAGGCAAGTTCACACTTTGATCATACCTCTTTACTACCCAGTTTTATTGCATTAGATCAACCCTCAAACAATTGCATGGTTAGGATCTGAATTAAATTGTGGGTTTGGGAAGTAGATGAGGTAGTACTTATTACCTGTTTTATTATCAAACCCTGGGAGTTACTTCTACGTTTGCTTATGCCATGCTATTCTTGTAGACATGGATTGGGTTTGAGTGTATCCATCACCGATGTGAGAATGTTAATTAATGGTTCAACTTAAGGTGGCAACTTTAATACACATCTGGGTGGATTGAGGCACCTGGGTATTCCAGCGATTACCTGTTTTTCTTTATGGACCGCCACCCAGTCTCAAAGGGATCTTGAGATTATTCATGCTAGAAACTTCCGTGTGCAGCCACAAGCTACTATGGGCTCTAGCATAGTTGATTAAGTCGTGCGAACTCTTACAGTGGTAGACTAGCAGATGTAGGGGAAAGTAGGTGTAACTGTCTACCCGATCGTAAGGTGCTAGCGCTTCTGAAAGACTATGTCTCAGTCATCCGTTTCTCAAACACCATGTAGTGCGAGAATCCAACGGAGGAGATCGAGTCTTGTGGGGAAAAGTGCGCAAACCTCTGCAGAGTATATAAACTAATCATGATTAGCCCTGTCCCCGGTTATGGACGTCTTGAGTATCTAGTACTTTGATTATCATGTGAATCTCATCATGTGACTTTAATTAATTTTGTTGGGTTTTAATGATGATGCTTAATTCGGATTGAGAGGGTGTCTACACTCTCAATGTTTAACAACCACCATGATATTTAAATAAAATTTATTCCTTTAAAGTAGGGAAAAATTGGCTTTTGGCAAAAACATTATAACCATTGAGCTTTTTCCACCAGCCATATATGCATGTAGTGATAGCCTTTATTCATCATTATCCTATGGTGTGAATTTGCCAGTACATTCAATGTACTGACCCTTTTGTGGCTGCAACGTCTCATGTTGCAGGAAATCTTACGATGAGTAAGTGATACGTTAGGGTTACAATTTCTACACTCAACTTTATCGTTGGTGTTGATGGGAATCCACAACCTTGTTACTTCCGCTATTTGGATTGAGGTAATAATATTTTGCGTTACTTTATACATGTGATTTACCTCTGTTATAAATCCTCGAGTACTGTGTGTGTCAGCATACCGATCCAGGGATGACACTTAAGCAGAGAGACTTGACCGTCTGAGGTCGGGTCGCTACACCTCACTTGTCCTCAAGCGAAAAGCCAAAATCGAAAAATATGTCCACATATTTAGAGATAGAGGTGTCGATAAAAATAAAATACGGACATGAGGGCATCATGATCATTCTTAGAACAGCAACTTATATAATTCTTGTCATATAATCTCTTATGCTAGAGTAATAATTCAATTAAAATATCAAGTATGAATTGTAAACTTCATTGAAAACTAATAAACTACAATCTCAGTCATTGAAGCAATTTCAATTTATCATAACATAGGAAAGAGTCAATGTATAAGAGCTTTTCAGCAAGTCCACATACTCAACTATCATATAGTCTTTCACAATTGCTGACACTCACGCAATACTTATGGGTATGGAGTTTTAATCGGACACAGAGAACGATAGGGGCTTATAGTTTTGTCTCCCAACGTTTTACCTCAAGGGTAATGTCAACAGTAATAGTTCATGAAAACTCACATCCAATTAGCCATATATACCAGGATCTTTCCAACATATTGTGCTTGCCAAAGGATAAAATGTAAAAAGGAAGGGTGAAGATCACCATGACTCTTATGCAATGTAGGAGATAAAAGTAAAAGATAGGCCCTTCGCAGAGGGAAGCAGAGGTTGCCATGCGCTTTTATGGTTGGATGCACAAAATCTTAATGCGAAAGAATGTCACTTTATATTGCCACTTGTGATATGGACCTTTATTATGCAGTCTGTCGCTTTTATTACTTCCATATCACACGATCGTATAAAGCTTATTTCCTCCACACCAATCAATCATACATATTTAGAGAGCAATTTATATTGCTTGCACCGATGACAACTTACTTGATGGATCTTACTCAATCCATAGGTAGATATGGTGAACTCTTATGGCAAGACTGGTTTAAGGGTATTTGGAAGCACAAGTAGTATCTCTACTTGGTGCAATGAATTTGGGTAGCATGAGGGGGAAAAGCAAGCTCATCATGTTGGAAGATCCAAGACAATATAATTCATCTCAGATGTAAGAAAACATAACCCATTATGTTGTCTTCCTTGTCCAATATCAACTCTTTAGCATGTCATATTTTAATGATTGCTCACAATCATAAAAGATGTCCAAGATAGTATATTTATATGTGAATACCTCTCTTTCTTTATTACTTCCTATTAATTGCAACGATGACCAAAACTGTGTTTGTCAACCCTAAACAACTTTTATTCATCATACTCTTTCTATGTGAGCTCATTACTCTCCATAAGGCTCACATGATCTCTTTGTTTCGTTTTATTTCTTTCTCTTTTCTTTTATTCCCTTAGGATCATGGCAAAATAATCAAGCCCTTGACTCAGCACTAATCTTATTTTATAGGTCACGGACTCGATTAATAGGAGGATAATAAAGCAAAACTCGCGACTAGATCATACTAAGAACTTCTATTCTACTAGATCAAGAAATTACCAAAAGGATTGAACTAAGAAAAACGGTAAAGATAAAAGTGATGGTGATACGATACCGGGGCACTCCCCCAAGCTTGGCAGTTGCCAAGTGGAGTGCCCATACCCATGTGATTATGTCTCCTTTGTTGGTGAAGAAGGTGGGGATGTTGATGATGGATAGTCGCACATTGAGTGTAGGAGGTCTTCTAACTTGCGGATAATGCCCTTGAGTGCGATGATGTGCTCCTTCAACAAAATATTTTCACGTGTGAGATACTTAATTTGTATACGAGCTAACTCAATCATCTTGAAAGCTTTGATTTCTGTTGGGGTAAGAAGGTTGTGATCCAGTTGAAGGGTGTCTTTTGTTGCCGGAACTTGGTCCTCCATGGCCTTCTTGATCCCTTCATCCTTGTTGATCTCCATGGGTTCTTCTCTCTTCAGCTCTATCTTCATTAGCCAAGCATCGTTGCCCTCATGGTTGGAGGAGGAGGGAGATGACATAATGCCTAGCCTTGACAACCCTGACAGAAAACAGCTCGAAACAAAGACAGGAGATTTTTGCGTGATACGGGAGTCAAAACCCCCGGGAGATTATATAATGAATTTATACCGACCAAAATACGTGTCGTGTACGAAAACGGAGTCCGCAGAGCACACGAGGTGCCCACGAGGTAGGGGGTGCGCCAAGTAGGGTAGGGCGCGCCCTCCACCCTCGTGCAGGCCTCGTGTCCTTCCCAGACTGCTTCTTATTTTTCTATTTTTCTAAATATTCCAAAACGGAGAAATATTGCCTTAAAAACTATTTTGGAGTCGGTTTACTTACCGTACCACATACCTATTCCTTTTCGGAGTTTGAAACGTTCCGGAAAGTGTCCCTTTGTATTCCTCCGGGGTTACGGTTTCAATAACATTGGTTTCAACATTTATGGGATTACCTGAGATATAATGTTTGATTCTTTGACCGTTCACCACCTTCGAAGTTGTTGATTTTTATGGCACTGGAACGGTAGACCTCCTCGATAATGTAAGGACCTTCCCATTTAGAGAGAAGTTTTCCTGCAAAAAATCTTAAACGAGAGTTGTATAGCAATACATAATCACCTACATTAAACTCACGCTTTTGTATTCTTTTGTCATGCCATCTTTTAACTTTTTCTTTAAATAACTTGGCATTTTCGTAGGCTTGGGTTCTCCATTCATCAAGTGAGCTAATATCAAATAACCTCTTCTCACCGGCAAGTTTAAAATCATAATTAAGTTCTTTAATAGCCCAATAAGCCTTGTGTTCTAGTTCGAGAGGTAAGTGACATGCTTTTCCATAGACCATTTTATACGGAGACATGCCCATAGGATTTTTATATCCAATTCTATAGGCCCATAATGCATCATCTAGTTTCTTGGACCAATTCTTTCTAGACCTATTAACAGTCTTTTGCAAAATTAATTTGAGTTCTCTATTACTCAATTCTACTTGCCCACTGGGCTGAGGGTGATAAGGAGATGCAATTCTATGATTAACATCATATTTAGCAAGCATTTTACGGAAAGCACCATGAATAAAATGTGAACCACCATTAGTCATTAAATATCTAGGGACTCCAAATCTTGGAAAAATAACTTCTTTAAGCATTTTAATAGAAGTGGTATGATCAACACTACTAGTTGGAATAGCTTCTACCCACTTAGTAACGTAATCAACAGCAACTAAAATATGTGTATAACCATTAGAGGAAGGAAAAGGTCCCATATAGTCAAAGCCCCAAACATCAAATGGTTCAATAACAAGTGAATAATTCATAGGCATTTCTTGACGTCTACTAATATTACCAATTCTTTGACATTCATCACAATATAAGAAAAACTTACGGGCATCCTTCAAGAGAGTAGGCCAATAAAAACCAGATTGCAGTACCTTATGTGTAGTTCTATCTCCAGCATGGTGTCCTCCATAAGCTTCAGAGTGACACTTGCGTAGGATATGTTCCTGTTCATGCTCAGGTACACAACGTCTAATAACACCATCCATTCCTTCTTTATAAAGATGTGGGTCATCCCAAAAGTAATGCCTCAAATCATAGAAGAACTTTTTCTTTTGCTGGTATGTGAAAATAGGTGGTATAAACTTAGCAACAATGTAATTAGCATAATCAGCATACCATGGAGCAGTATGAGAAGCATTTATGGCATTTAATTGCTCATCAGGAAAGCTATCATCAATAGGTAGTGGGTCATCAAGCACATTTTCTAACCTAGACAAGTTGTCTGCAACGGGGTTCTCAGCTCCTTTTCTATCAACAATATGCAAATCAAATTCTTGTAGCAAGAGAACCCATCTAATAAGTCTAGGTTTAGCATCTTTCTTTTCCATAAGATATTTAATAGCAGCATGATCAGTGTGAATAGTTACTTTAGAATCAACAATATAAGGTCTAAACTTATCACAAGCAAATACAACTGCTAAGAATTCTTTTTCAGTGGTAGCATAATTTCTTTGAGCATTGTCTAGAGTTTTACTAGCATATTGAATACCATTTAGTTTCTTATCAACTTTTTGTCCTAGAACAACACCTACAGCATAATAACTAGCATCACACATAATTTCAAAGGGTAAATTCCAATCAGGTGGCTGAACAATAGGTGCAGAAATCAATGCTTTCTTAAGTATTTCAAATGCTTCTACGCAATCATCATCAAAGACAAATGGTATATCTTTTTGTAATAAATTAGTCAGAGGCCGAGAGATTTTTGAGAAGTCCTTAATGAACCTCCTATAAAAACCAGCATGACCAAGGAAACTTCTTATACCTTTGATGTCCTTGGGACATGGCATCTTTTCAATAGCATCAACCTTGGCTTTATCAACTTCAATACCTCTTTCAGAAACTTTATGCCCCAAGACAATACCTTCATTAACCATAAAGTGGCACTTTTCCCAATTCAAGACAAGATTAGTTTCTTCGCATCTCTGCAAAACTCGATCAAGGTTGCTCAAGCAATCATCAAAAGAAGATCCATAGACGGAAAAGTCGTCCATGAAAACCTCACAAATCTTTTCACAAAAGTCAGAGAATATAGCCATCATGCATCTTTGAAAGGTAGCAGGTGCATTTCATAAACCAAAAGGCATACGTCTATAAGCAAAATTACCAAAAGGGCATGTAAAAGTAGTCTTTGATAGATCTTTGGCTAACACAGGTATTTAGAGTAACCAGAATAACCATCTAGAAAGCAAAAATGTGTATGTTTGGACAATCTTTCTAGCATTTGATCGATAAAAGGTAAGGGGTAATGATCTTTTTTAGTAGCCTTATTTAATTTGCGGAAATCAATTACCATCCTATAACCTATAATAATTCTTTGAGGAATCAATTCATCTTTATCATTAGGAACAACAGTAATACCTCCCTTCTTAGGGACACAATGGACATGCCTTACCCACTTACTATCAGCAACGGGATAAATTATACCTGCCTCAAGGAGCTTTAGTATCTCATTTCTTACCACTTCTTTCATTTTAGGATTCAGCTGGCGTTGATGATCACGAACTGGTTTAGCATCTTCTTCCAAATTAATTTTATGTTCACATAGTGTGGGACTAATTCCCTTAAGATCATCAAGAGTATACCCAATAGCAGCACGGTGCTTTTTCAGAGTTTTCAATAATCTCTCTTCCTCATGCTCTGAAAGGTTAGCACTAATAATAATAGGATATATCTTTTTCTCATCAAGATAAGCATATTTAAGAGTATCAGGTAACGGTTTAAGCTCAAAACGGGATCACCCTTGGGTGGAGGAGGATCCCCTAGGATTTCTACAAGTAAATTGTTTTTCAGAATAGGTTCCTATTTAAAGAATACTTCATCTAATTCCCTTCTTTCATTCATAAACATGTCATTTTCATGGTTTAGCAAGTATTGTTCTAAAGGATCACTAGGAGGTACGGCAATAGAAGCAAGACCAATAATTTCATCCTTACTAGGTAATTTTTCTTCACGGTGTTGTCTACTTTTAGAAAAATTAAATTCATGAGTCATATCATCTAAACCGATAGTAACAACATCCCTTTTGCAATCTATGGTGGCATTAACAGTATTTAAGAAGGGTCTACCAAATATAATGGGACAAAAGCTATCTTGTGGGGAACCAAGAACAAGAAAATCAGCAGGATATTTGGTTTTCCCACACAAGACTTCAACATCTCTAACAATTCCCATTGGCGAAATAGTATCTCTATTGGCAAGTTTAATTGTGACATCAATATCTTCTATTTCAACAGGTGCAATCTCATGCATAATTTCTTTGTATAAGGAATGAGGTATTGCGCTAGCACTAGCACATATCACATAAGCCATGATAACAATGATCTCCTATTTTAACAGAAATAACATGCATGCCTACCACAGGTCTAGGTTTATCTTTATCACGGGGTTTAGCAATTCTAGAAGTTTCATCACAAAAATAAATAACATGCCCATCAATATTATCAGACAAGAGATCTTTAACAATAGCAATATTAGGTTCAACTTTAACTTGCTCAAGAGGTGTATATGTTTTAATATTGCTTTTACGAACTACAGTTGAAGCTTTAGCATGATCCTTTATCCTAAGAGGGAAAGGTGGTTTCTCAACATAAGAAGTAGGAACAATAGGATCATTATAAGTGATAGTCTTTTCTTCAACTTTAATAGGTGCAGCTACTTTTACTTCTATGGGAGGATGATATTTAAACCACTTCTCCTTGGGGAGATCAACATAGGCAGCAAAAGATTCACAGAAAAAAGCTACTATCTCAGAGTCAAGTCCATATTTAGTGCTAAATTTATGAAAAATATCGGTATCCATAAAAGATTTAACACAATCAAAACTAGGTGTCATACCTGACTCCTTACCATTGTCGAGGTCCCAATCTTCATAGTTGCGTTTAATTCTTTCCAATAAATCCCATTTGAATTCAATAGTCTTCATCATAAAAGAGCCAGCACAAGAAGTATCAAGCATGGTGCGATTGTTACCAGAAAGCCGAGCATAAAAATTTTGAATAATTATTTCTCTTGAGAGCTCATGATTGGGGCATGAATATAACATTGATTTAAGCCCCCCCCAAGCTTGAGCGATGCTTTCTCCTTCGTGAGGCCAAGAATTATATATGTAATTGCGATCACGATGAACAAGATGCATAGGGTAAAACTTCTGATGAAATTACAATTTCAATCATTTGTAATTCCAAGACCTCATATCATCACATAGCCTATACCACGTCGATGCATCTCCCCTCAAAGATAAAGGGAAGACCTTCTTCTTAACAACATCTCCGGGTACACCTGCAAGCTTAAATAATCCACAAACTTCATCCACATATATCAGATGTTCATCAGGATGTTTTGTTCCATCTCCTAAAAAAGGATTAGCTAGCAGTTTTTCTATCATACCCGCAGGAACTTCAAAGCAAGCATTTTCATTTTCATTTTCAGTAGGTTCAGTAGGTTGAGGAGCAACTCTTTGCTCTACTGGTCGGGGTGAAGATACCCCGAACAAGCACCTCAGAGGATTACTTTCCATGGTGAGAAGTGACAGTAAATTTCAGCACACTATATAAATTTTTCCTTACCAAATTCCACCTACCAAAGGCGCTTCACTCCCCGGCAACGGCGCCAGAAAAGAGTCTTGATGACCCACAAGTATAGGGGATCTATCGTAGTACTTTCGATAAGTAAGAGTGTCGAACCCAACGAGGAGCAGAAGGAAATGATAAGCGGTTTCCAGCAAGGTATTCTCTGCAAGTACTGAAATAAGTGGTAACAGATAGTTTTGTGATATGATAATTTGTAACGAGCAACAAGTAACAAAAGTAAATAAAGTGCGGCAAGGTGGCCCAATCCTTTTTTAGCAAAGGACAAGCCTGGACAAACTCTTATATGATGTAAAGCGCTCCCGAGGACACATGGGAATATCGTCAAGCTAGTTTTCATCACGTTCATATGATTCGCGTTCGGTACTTTGATAATTTGGTATGTGGGTGGACCGGTGCTTGGGTCCTGCCCTTACTTGGACAAACATCCCACTTATGATTAACCTCTATTTCAAGCATCCGCAACTACAACAAAAGTATTAAGGTAAACCTAACCATAGCATGAAACGTATGGATCCAAATCAGCCCCTTACGAAGCAACGCATAAACTAGGGTTTAAACTTCTGTTACTCTAGCAACCCATCATCTACTTATTACTTCCCAATGCCTTCCTCTAGGCCAAATAATGGTGAAGTGTCATGTAGTCGACGTTCACATAACACCACTAGAGGAGAGACAACATACATCTCATCAAAATATCGAACGAACACCAAATTCACATGACTACTAATAGCAAAACTTCTCCCATGTCCTCAGGAACAAAAGTAACTACTCACAAAGCATACACATGTTCATAATCAGAGGGGTATTAATATGCATATAGGATCTGAACATATGATCTTCCACCAATTAAACCAACTAGTATCAACTACAAGGAGTAATTAACACTACTAGCAACCTACTAGCACCAATCCCGGACTTGGAGACAAGAATTGGATACAAGAGATGAACTAGGGTTTTGAGATGAGATGGAGATTGTCCTCTCCCGATGAGAGGAGCGTTGGTGATGACGATGGCGATGATTTCCCCCTCCGGGAGGGAAGTTTCCCCGGCAGAACAGCTCCGCCAGAGCCCTAGATTGGTTCCGCCAAGGTTCCACCTCGTGGCGGCGGAGTTTCGTCCGATAAGATGGCTTATGATTTTTTTCCCATCGAAAGAATCCATATAGCAAAAGATGGCCACCGGAGGGCCACCAGGGGGGCCACGAGGTAGGGGGTAGGGCGCGCCCCCCACCCTCGTGGGCAGGGTGTGGCCCCCCTGGTGAAGTTCTTGCTCTCAGTATTTTTTATATATTTGGAAAACATATTCCGTGAAGTTTCAGGACTTTTCGAGCTGTGCAGAATAGGTCTCTAATATTTGCTCCTTTTCAGCCCAGAATCCCAGCTGCAGGCATTCTCCCTCTTTATGTAAACCTTGTAAAATAAGAGAGAATAGGCATATGTATTGTGACATAATGTGTAATAACAGCCCATAATGCAATAAATATCTATATAAAAGGATGATGCAAAATGGGCGTATCAGAGTATCACAGAAAAGGAATACCAAACGGAGTCCAATTGACCTAAAACTTCACGAAACTTATTTTTGGACCAGAAGAAGGATACGGAGTAAAAGAGCGCCCACGCCCCCTGGGCGTGCCACCTGCCTCGTGGGCAGCCCGGAGACCCCCCCAGCCTTGTTCCCGACTCCAACACCTCTTATATAACCCAAAACTTCCAGAAAGAAACCTAGATCGGGAGTTCTGCCTCCAGAAGCCTCCGTAGCCACCGAAAACCAATCTAGACCCGTTCCGGCACCCTGCTGGAGGGGGGAATGCCTCTCCGGTGGCCATCTTCATCATCCCGGCGCTCTCCATGACGAGGAGGGAGTAGTTCACCCTCGGGGCTAAGGGTATGTCCCAGTAGGTATGTGCTTGATCTCTCTCTCTCTCTCTCTCTCGTGTTCTTGAGTCGGCACGATCTTGATGTATCGCGAGCTTTGTTATTGTATTTGGATCTTATGATGTTTCTCCCCCTCTACTCTCTTGTGATGAATTGAGTTTTCCCTTTGACGTTATCTTATCGGATTGAGTCTTTAAGGATTTGAGAACACTTGATGTATGTCTTGCATGTGCTTATCTGTGGTGACAATGAGATACCACGTGATCCACTTGATGTATGTTTCGGTGATCAACTTGCGAGTTATGTGACCTTGTGAACTTATGCATAGGGGTTGGCACACGTTTTTGTCTTGACTCTCCGGTAGAAACTTTGGGGCACTCTTTGAAGTTCTTTTTGTTGGTTGAATAGATGAATCTGAGATTGTGTGATGCATATCGTATAAACATACCCATGGATACTTGAGGTGACATTAGGGTTTTGGTTGATTTGTGTCTTAAGATGTTATTCTAGTACAAACTCTTGAATAGATCGATCAGAAAGAATAACTTTGAGGTGGTTTCGCACCCTACCATAATCTCTTCGTTTGTTCTCCGCTATTAGTGACATTGGAGTGACTCTTTGTTGCATGTTGAGGGATAGTTATATGATCCAATTATGTTATTATTGTTGAGAGAACTTGCACTAGTGAAAGTATGAACCCTAGGCCTTGTTTCCTAGCATTGCAATACCGTTTACGCTCACTTTTATCATTAGTTACCTTGCTGTTTTTATATTTTCATATTACAAAAACCTTTATCTACCATCCATATTGCACTTGTATCACCATCTCTTTGCCGAACTAGTGCACCTATACAATTTACCATTGTATTGGGTGTGTTGGGGACACAAGAGACTCTTTGTTATTTGGTTGCAGGTTTGTTTGAGAGAGACCATCTTTATCCTACGCCTCCCACGGATTGATAAACCTTAGGTCATCCACTTGAGGGAAATTTTCTACTGTCCTACAAACCTCTGCACTTGGAGGCCCAACAACGTCTACAAGAAGAAGGTTGTGTAGTAGAAATCAAGCTCTTTTCTGGTGCCGTTGCCGGGGAGGTTAGCGCTTGAAGGTATATCTTTAGAAGTTGCAATCGAATCTTTTTGTTTCTTGTTTTATCACTAGTTTAGTCTATCAAATAAAATTACAAAAAAAAATGGAATTGAGGGTACCTCATATGCTTCATCTTTTTAATGTCTTTTATGAAAATAAGGATTCCGATAATTGTGCCAAAATGCTAGAAGAAGAATGCATTAAAATGTTTGGAACTAAAAATTGTGATGAGCATGATTGCAATGTTGTTAGTATGAATTCTTTGAATATCCATAGTACTAATGATGATTGCACTAGTCATGATGAAAATGGCTCTTATAAGCATGTCAACTTTTGTGGAATACATAGAGCTTGCAAGTACACACCAAATAGGGAAGATAGATTTTGCAAGAGGCATAAGTATTTGGAAACTAAATGGTTCCAAGAAAGGCTAGATGATTGTGCTGAAAGATTCAATATTTATCGCCATCCTTGTGAACTTTGCAATGAACATGGTCATTTAAAGCTCCAATGCTATTTGTTTCATGATCAAATCGTGTCCAAAAATTGTGATAACTTGATTACCCTTGATCATCATAAAGAGCTTAGTCTTCTTTTGGGGTATGAAGAAATGAAACATATAACTGAGGGTATTCCAAAATTTAATCTTAATAGATTTCTTGATTTTGATCTAGAAGAAATTTGTATGTATTGTGTGGTGAATTGCATTGAAAATCCTTATATTGCCAATTACATAAAGACAAGAAAACAAATAGAAGATGAAAAGAATAATAATGAAAGGAAAGAGACTTCCCAATATTCTCCTATTATTTCTTATGATGAATCAGGTAACGGGAAGGAGCCTCCTATTCAACCAATATCATTATTAAGGAGCTCCGAAAAGAGGATAAAACCCACACATGATGTGAAGAATAAAAAGAAAAGACGGAGAAGCAAAGGTAAAAATGTATCCCTCCCAAATAATGTTGCTCCTATTACTCATTGTGATGATGATAATTGTTATACTATTGGTGCTATCCATACTATTAATGATGAGAGTGATTATGCTTATGATATGAAAAGGCCCAAGCTTGGGGATGCTATGTTTGATGAAGATGATATTTTTAGTCTCCCAAGTTTTTATGAGAAAATTTATTATGATGATAGCATGCCTCTTATGTATGATGGTTATATTGATGAAAGTGGGTTTGGAAGAGTGTCAACTTTAGGAAGTAATGATCCCACTATTTTGGAGGGTGTTGAATCTTATTGTGATAATTATGAAAGTGGGTTTGGAGAGTTCATGACTTTATTTAGTAATGATTCCACTATCTTGGAAGAGGTTTCAATTGATTATGATGAGAACAAAGTTGCTACTTATGATGATTATTGTGATGACACTTATGCTATAAAAAGTAGTGACGATTATATTTATAAAACTTGTCATGATTATGATCACCCTTTTTCGGAACATTAGTCTTTTAATGTGGAAACAATTTATAGTATTCGAGTTTCTTATGATACTCCCACTATTATGAATTAGAAGAATTTTGCTTATGTGGTGAGTAGTAAATTTTCTATGCTTGTAGATCATGAAAAGAATGCTTTATGTGATGGTTATATTGTTGAATTAATTCATGATGCTACTGAAAATTATTATGAGGGAGTAACATATTCTTGTAGGGATTGCAATAATATCAAGTCTCCTCTCTATGTGCATAAAGTTTTAAAGTTATTCTTGTTTTGCCTTCCTATGCTAGTTGATTATTGTTCCCATAAGTTGTCTGTTCACAAAATCCCTATGCATAGGAAGTGGGTTAGACTTAAATGTGCTAGTCATATTCTTCATGATTCTCTCTTTATGTTTCAATTCTTATCCTTTATGTGAGCATCATCGAAATCATCATGCCTAGCTAGGGGCGTTAAACGATAGCGCTTGTTGGGAGGCAAACCAATTTTATTTTTGTTCTTTGCTTTTTGCTCCTGCATAGTAATAAATAATTTATCTAACCTCTGTTCTGGTTGTGTTTTTGTGTTTAATTAGTGTTTGTGCCAAGTAGAACCGTTGGGAAGACTTGGGGAAAGTCTTTTTGATCTTGCTATAAAAAACAGAAACTTTAGTGCTCACGAGAATTGCTGCCATTTTTTATTAAAGAGTGCTATTTAGTTAATTCTTTTTGAAAATAATTAATAGATAAATTCCTCACGTCCAGAAATTTATTTTAGAATTTTTGGGGTTCCATAAGTATACGTTTGATCCAGAGTACTACAGACTCTTCTATTTTTGACAGATTCTGTTTTCATTGTGTTGTTTGCTTATTTTGATGAATCTATGAGTAGTATCGGAGGGTATGAACCATAGATAAGTTGGAATACAGTAGATATTACACCAATATTAATTTAGGATGAGTTCACAACAGTACCTAAGTGGTGATTTATTTTCTTATACCAACGGAGCTTACGAGTTTTCTGTTAAGTTTTGTGTTGTGAAGTTTTCAAGTTTTGGGTAAAGATTCGATGGACTATGGAATAAGGAGTAGCAAGAGCCTAAGATTGGGGATTACCAAGGAACCCCAAGGTAATATTCAAGGAAAACCAAGAGCCTAAGCTTGGGGATGCCCCGGAAGGCATCCCCTCTTTCGTCTTCGTTCATCGGTAACTTTACTTGGAGCTATATTTTTTTTCACCACCTGATATGTGTTTTGCTTGGAGCGTCATTTTATTTTATTTTGTTTTGCTTGTTGTTTGAATAAAATACCAAGATCTTAAATAATTAAAAGTTAGAGAGTCTTCACATAGTTGCATAATTATTCGACTACTCATTGATCTTCACTTATATCTTTCCGAGTAGTTTGTCTTTTGCTCTAGTGCTTCACTTATATTTTTTTAGAGCACGGCAGTGGTTTTATTTTGAAGAAATAGATGAACTGTCATGCTTCACTTATATTATTTTGAGAGTCTTTAGAACATCATGGTAGTTTGCTTTGGTTATGAAACTAGTCCTAATATGACAGGCATCCAAGAGTGATATAATAAAAACTTTCATATAAAGTGCATTGAATAATATGAGAAGTTTGATACTTGATAATTGCTTTGAGATATAAAGATGGTGATATTAGAGTCGTGCTAGTTGAGTAATTGTGAAATTGATAAATACTTGTGTTGAGGTTTGCAAGTCACGTAGCATGCACGTATGGTAACCGTTGTGTAACAAATTTGAAACATGAGGTGTTATTTGATTGTCTTCCTTATGAGTGGCGGTCGGGGACCAGCGATGGTCTTTTCCTACCAATCTATCCCCCTAGGAGCATGCACATAATACTTGGTTTTTGATGACTTGTAGATTTTTGCAGTAAGTATGTGAGTTCTTTATGACTAATGTTGAGTCCATGGATTATACGCACTCTCACCCTTCCATCATTGCTAGCCTCTTCGGTACCGTGCATTGCCCTTTCTCACCTTGAGAGTTGGTGCAAACTTCGCCGGTGCATCCAAATCCCGTGATACGATACGCTCTATCACACATAAACCTCCTTATATCTTCCTCAAAACAGCCACTGTACCTACCTATTATGGCATTTCCATAGCCATTCTGAGATATATTGCCATGCAACTTTTCACCCACTACACCACGGTCAAGATTTGGTGATACACCTATCTGTTGGCATAGGGTACCTTTGCCGACACATAAATTGTAGCTAAGATCTAGGCCGACAAAAGATAAAACAGTCGGAGGACTTGATGTTGGCAAAGGTATTGCCGACAGTTGTTTATTTCCTGACACACGTTCAGTCGGCATACACCCTACCTACGCCAACACATTTCCTGCGGTCATACACCCTACATATCCCGACAGATGATTTGTGGGCGTACACCCTATCTACCCCGACAGCTCTTTTGTGGGCGTACACCCTACTTTTGTCGACACATAGGTTGTCCCTCTAGGTATATGCTTTTGCCGACACTTAATCTGTCGAGGTAGGTACATACCTTGGCCGACACTTAATCTGTCAATGTAGGTACATACCTTGGCCGACACTCATTCTGTCCAGCTAGTTAGGTACGTTTCCCAACACTTACTCTGTGAAGATAGGTATGTACCATGGCCAACAGGTACCATGCAACATCCATATAAAGTGTACAGCCAAAACAATAATTTGGCACATATGCGGTGCTCAAGTGTCATCCACAAACGACATCAAAATGAAAATATTTGATATACATATACAATGCTCAAATTTCATCCATAAAGAGCATCAAGATGACAACATACATATATATCGACCCAGGTTCACAACAACCAACATAGTTTGCCCATCCATGAGCACTGCATATGTTTGACCCAGGTTCATAATAACTTACATATATATTGACCCAGGTTCATAACAAAACAAGTCGCATTAATAGGAGCACTACTTGCTGGTCTAAAAGAGTTCAAACACTAGTCCAGAACACAAGTCATATACATGAGCACAAAGTTCTACTCCAAAATACTTGAAGCACCAAATAACACACAGAAGATTCATGGAATGGTTGAAGTTGGCCGGTCCAAAATACTGCAAATAGCCAAATGTTCCATGACACTCCAAGTCATCATATCCATGCGCTAGGTGGCTAAGTACCTGAAATCCATAAAAATTTCTCAAGTGAGCATTCAACCCCAAAAATGTTCAAAGTTCAAATAAAGATTGGCAGGAACAGATTATGCATGGTTTTATTCTCCTTAATAAATTACAGATAGGATTTAGAAATTATTTGCATGGAAGTTTCATAGCAAGCATAGTACATTGAGAAGAGATCACCAGGGCACATTGAGAATAAAAAAACCATGACAAATTTGTTCCAGGACATTTACATTGAGAATAAAACAATGCATAATTCTGCACACTACTCCTGTATTTGAATGTAATATAGGACACCTCTGGCTACAAGTTGTTCTGGCCCGTCTCTCACACTCAGAAAAGTGATCCAATAAATTATGAAAACCCACAAATGCAAACAATCAATATCTCACTCAGGTTTACAATTAAAAAAAGGCAGTAAAAAAGAATAGAATGCAAAGAACATAACAATAGCTAGTGAAGTGCTACCATGAATTAGATAGGTGAAAAACATGATATGGATTTGTGCCAGCAATAAACAGATGGTTTCTCACATTCAACAAGCATTCCACTATTTCCAATCACAATAATTTCATCACATCACATAAAAAGTTGTTGATGGCACAACAATTACAGAATACAAGGAAAATAATGCATCATAGTAAACTTGAAGTTTGGAGTATGTCATAGTACCTGCACCTCGTGGCACATTGGCTGCCTTCTGTGCATCTTTCATCTACAACAATAATCATTACTTAACATCTCCCATGGCCAATAGGTGATCAATCAGCGAAAAAGAAAAGAAATCAAGTGCTCTAGATTCTTACCATAGCAGATGGCCATGCAATTGATTTACCCTTAGCATCTGCCATGGTAAGCACATTTCCATACGGACAAGGCAACTGAGTGTCCCTTTTGAACACCGAATAGACGACAATTTCAACAAATTGAGAACCTAGAGGCTCACCCCCCACCACAGCCTTTGGATTGGTTGTTTGAATTGTTCCTTTGGCAACAGCAACACTTAAGGGTCTACTTATGCTATATAGTATCACATCTCTTCCACCCTATAGGGAAAAATTGTAATTCAGACCATACTTTCATTTTAAAGAAGCAAGTTCAAGTCTACAAATACATATTATTGTGTAGAAAGGCATAGGAAATCCGAAGCAGAAAAACTTAAGTTAATAAAGCATCATATTGACAAGATCTAGTTAAATGAATTATCATTCAGACTTAAGTCAAATGAATTTTCATTCAAGTTGTATCATAGCATTAAATTCAAATGAAGTTGAATCATAGCATAGCATTACAGTCAAAAGGAGGGCATAACATCTTCTATGTAGGAAAGAAAGGTTTACCCCTTGTTGCTTGTCAGGTTTCTGTACATTAACAACTCTTCTTCCAATTCCAATAGCATTTGACTCAGCCACGTCCTCCAGAATAGTATTACCTTCTTCAGTATTACTAGCTTCTCTTGTCCTTATGTTCTACATCAAAATCAAGCATTATAGATGTTACTAAATATAATAAACAATAAATAAATCATATCACTACATGTTCCACTATTGCAGAGATACAATATAGTAGAACTATCGTGTTACCTGTTGTGATGTTGCAGCAGGTGTGCTATTGGGTTGATCTCGTTGCCCTTGTGAAGACAAAAGAAGTTCCCTCATCTCAGCCATTTGCTTCTTCATGTCATCCATTTGTGTCATTTTTTTCTTCATGTCGTCCATTTGTTCTTGCAGATGTTCCACTTTTTGGTCAGATACACGACACGCCTCCATTGCCATTTGAATCTTTGTAGATTTATACTGCTGGGTTCCAGGAAACTCTAGTTCAGATGGAGTTGGACCCAATCCGATAGCACGAACATATCCATTTTTTTCTTTTCCACAAACAAATGCAAACAAATCACCATCCTTAATACCATTGTCCACTAATTCAGGGTGCTTTTCTGCTTCATCTTGAAGTTCTTTCTGTAAATTTCAGAAATGTGTTATGTGTTCCTAGTATTTACTACATAAACAAAAATATGAAAGGAATCAAAAACTTAAAGTGCATCTGAACTTACAATTCTTAATGCAGACCCTTTTTGAGGAAGTCCACTAATTCGATGTGTATGTGTTTCAATAAACAGTTCATGTCTATGCGGGCGACGATTGAGCACCTCGGTCTATGTCAAGCAATAAAAAGATTAAAACAATTTTCAAAATGTATAAACATCCAAGTTTACAACAAAGATTGCATGGTTGCATACCATTTCAGTGTCAACCCGAGCAAAACTCTTACTTCCAGATGTGTGATTTTGATTATGATTTGCTTGATTTTTTTGCCTCTTATTGAGCGAGCCTACGAAATGGTGTCATAAAATCATGTCAAACAAGTAGAATCATATGTCAATACCAACCTAACAAAGAGCTTACCTTAGCTTTTGGAGTTAACCAAAATGCAACAAGCAACTTCCATTGGTCCGGATGAACTCTAGCATCACATGATGCTATAAGTTCATCATACGTATAGGATTCATCATAATATTCCCTCTTTAGGTCTGATTTTAAGTCTTTCCATTTAATTTGTGCTGTTTTCATATACCATTGGAAAACTCGTTGGTCTAATTGCCAAAACAACTGAAAAATAGGCATTCAAAAAAAGCCATTAGAGAACAATATGACATATACTAAATCGCTAGTCACTCCTAATCATAACAGTAAGATAGCATCCAGGACATAAGAGCAGGACATAAACGCATTACCTTTGCCTCAGCCCATAAAGCAAGTTTTCTCGATAGATCAACCTTCCTCCAATCATCAAATTCAACCGGAAAACCCTTGGTTCTTATTTGTGTTCCAACAAAGTTAGCAAACCGTGTAGAAGATTTACCACAAGGCTGACCATACTCATTTATTTCCAACTTGAGTTTAGGCTTGTTTTGCCTTCCCCATATGCTTTTCATAGCAGTAACTTTCCTGACCTCCCTTTCCTGGCCTGATACACAACAAATGCAGAAAACAGGTTTAGTATTATCAGTGCATTATCATTCAATTGCAAGGTTCACAAAGAATGCACAAACTAGCTTCTAAGCAATGCAAGGTACACGTATCAAAGTTAAGAAGCATACCTTCAGGTTCATTCACTACAACCTCAGGTTCGGTTATTATTTCAGTAGTTAATCTTGAAGTAGACCTCAATTGTCGTTCAGGAGCTTGAGTTTGTGAAACAGGAGTTTGCTTTTGTCTCTACAATTACAACATAAATAAGTGTTAACTATTCTAAATGGGATAGCCATATCAATGTTCAGCTTTTCATAGCATGCAAACATGTCATTCTGCATGTGCAAACATATGCATTACTCAAAGCAATACCTTTTTCTTCTTTTGGGGAGCAGGTAGGCCTTCTGACACATATGCATCTGCTAGACCTTTCAGATTCAAAGTTCTCTTCATGTTCTCGTTTTGTTTTCTAAGTACTTCAACTACATTTTTGTTCTTTTCGAGTTCATATTCAGGGATTCTTTCTGCGCTTCTTGCTGCGGTTGCCATTTTTGCTCCTGCTCCTGTAAGTGTTTACAAATGAGTTAGTAGTCTATACAACAATCAAGTATTTGAACTAACATCACAACCAAATTTTACACAACTACCAAATAAGATGCAGAAAATCATTATCACACTTACTTCCTCTTTGGTGCAGCAACAATTATTCCATCTATATCAGTCCTTACATGAGAAAATTTGGTATAATCAATGTCGGGATCAACATCTGTGTGTAGATCAATTAACAACCCCTTATTAGCATTTTCAAGAACTAAATTTTCATCATCATCATCATCCATATTTTCTTCATCCACAGCAGCCATAGAGTACATGCCATGTGGTTTATTGTTCTGGACAACTGCACACCAACCTTCATTATCAACCTCTGGAACATAGAAAACTTGTGTGGCTTGTGATGCTAAGATGAAAGGTTCATCTGATAACTTATCACCGCTACTGAATAAATGGTTGAAGTTAACAGTTGTAACCCCAAACTGATCGGTTTTTACCCATTTGTCTTGTTCACGATTGTCAACCCAATCACATAGAAATAACACCATATATCCTTTTTGGCGGCAGTTTAGCTCAACTATCTCCCTAATAATGCCATAATATATCTCTACTCCTTCTGAATTTTGCGCATTTATAGCTACTCCACTATTTTGAATAGGTCTACCATCATCACTTGAGTGTGTATGGAAATCAAACCCATTAGTAGTATAGCTGTTAAATTTTCTAGCAATCATGAAAGGCTCTTGGGCTAAAATTTGCATTTCTTCTGATACTTCTACACCTCTTTCAACTAATGCCAACACGTGAGTATAGAATTGTTGTTAGTTACAACAAGTCAACATGATTAATGTTGAGCACAATAGGTCAAGTCATGTCCTACTTACATGTTGTCGAAACCACTCATGAAATTTCTCATGTTGCATAGTATTGATTGCTTTTTCATTGGGAAGACCAATTGAGGATAGGTGCTCGCGGTGCTTCCTATAATTGTGTATCAAATTAACTATTGTAAGAAAGATAAGAAAGGAAGAGATAATATTACTACAGCATGGGAAGCTTACTTCACATAAGGTTTTATTTCATTGTGGTTGAACAAGACATATCTATGTGCTTGGATCCAAGAATTGGTCGATAATGATACAATGCTACCCAAACCTTGCCCCTTGTGGCAGAAGTATGGATTGGTACTGGAGGTTTCATTATTCAGCACCTCAACATTATTATCTTGCCGGGTGAACCTAGTCTCACACCCTTTTAGATAGCGAGAACAATATGTAAGGCTCTCATCAAACAAGTAACCCTTAGCGATTGATCCTTCGGGATGGCTTCTAGTGCGAACATGTCCTTTGTAGTGCCCCAAATACCTACATACTACAGATTGTAAGCCTATTTGAAAAATTCATTTGTAAAAAAATGTTGCTATTAGATTTTGTTTAGAAGATCACCTTTCTAACGACCACATGCTTCGGAAGTGTACTGGACCACCAATTCTAACTTGGGCAGGCAGATGCACCATCAAGTGGACCATGACATCAAAAAAACTTGGTAGGAATATAGTTTCAAGTATGCTTAAGGTCTCAGCTATTTCAGCCTCTAGGATTTGCATATCACTGATGCGGATAACAGGTGAGCAAATCTTCTTGAAGAAGTTACTAACACGAGTCAATGCAGCACATACTCTTGTTGGCAGTATTTTTCGAATCGCAAGAGGAAGCAGGTGTTGCAATAGAATGTGATTATCATGGCTCTTAAGTCCAAAAATCTTCTTCTCGGCAACATGGATATAACGTCGTATATCAGCTGCAAAGCCTTGTGGAAACTTGACTCCCATCAGGACTTGGAGAAAATGTTTCATCTGCTCAGGTGTCAAAGTATATTGTGCTGGAGGTATATACAATTTACCCTCTTCTACTTCAACAGGATGAAGGTCCCCCATAATACCCAAAGCTTGGATGTCTAGGCGAGAATTTACGTTATCCTTTGATTTTCCCTCAAGGCCCAGAAGTGTGTTAACTATGTTATCACATACATTTTTTTCTATATGCATAACATCAAAATTATGACGCAACATCAGATCTTTCCAATAGGGCAGCTTAAACCACACAGATCTTCTTTTATAAAGGGGAGGCGATTCACCTTCTTTGCGTTTTCTCGTTGATGTTTTCCTAGCAGCTGGATCTTTTCCAAAGGATGTTTCAAGATTTGCTGTCAAATCATCAATTTCCTCACCAATAAGAGGTATAGGTGCAGTCCTATGCTCTGACTTGCCATCAAATAACTTTTCATCTGACCTAAACTTATGGTTGGATGATAAGAACCTATGATGTCCCATATAACAATATTTGCTGCCCTTCTTTAATTGTAGAGAACAAGTGAGTGAATGGCACTCAGGACAAGCTACCTCACCCTGGGTAGCACACCCATGAGTGTAGCCTAAACCTGGAAAGTCGTGTATGGTGCAAAGGATGGCAGCACGAAGATCAAATATTTCAGACTTAGAAGCATCAAATGTCTTTACACCATGGTAGTACATATCTACTAGATCGTCTACTAAAGGCTCAAGGTAGACATCCATATCACCACCAGGTGCCTTAGGGCCAGGAATGAGCAAAGAAAGGATGAAATTAGGCCGCTTCATGCACATCCAAGGAGGAAGGTTGTATGGAATCAAAAAGACTGGCCAGATACTATAGGTACTCCTTGTCGTCCTAAATGGATTAAAGCCATCTGTTGTCGCAGCAAACCTAAAATTGCGACTGTCATTACCAATTAGTGGATGTTTGGAATCAAAATCCTTCCAGAAAATAGCATCCGCTGGGCACCTAATCAGACCATCTTTGGTACGTTGTTCATCATGCCACCTCATGTCAGTTGCAGTTTTAGAGGACGCAAAATACCTTTGAAGCCTTCTTTTAATAGGAAAATAGCGAAGAACCTTTTTAGGAACCCTATGTACCCTTTTCCCATCAGGACTCTTCTTTTCTGATTTCCACCTTGAAGTTTTACACTTTGGACACTGATTATCCTTATCAAATTCATTTCTGAATAGTACATTTACATACCCAAGCCCAACAAATTTAACTATTTTCTTAGCTTCATTGAAATTTTTGGGAAGTACTGAACCTTTGGGGAATGCATCGCTAAGTAACTCAAGCACCATGTCAAAAAATTTGTCACTTCATCGCCCAAGAAGTTTGATGTGGAGCAATTTGACAACAAAACACAATTTTGAGAAGTTTTTACACCCAGGGTATAGCTCTTTGTTGTCATCATCAACCATCTTCAAATAAGCCTTGGTATCAGCATCAACATGGGGGTTGTTACTGTCCTCATTGTTCTCTTCCAACACCCCCCATCATCTAATCCATAAGCTATGTCTCGCAAGAAATCAGCTAATTCATTATCTGCCGATGAAGTCTTTGCTTCTACCCCCTCAACATTTGGGAAAGAGTGGCTAGATTCTCCATGAAACAACCATGTATGATACCCCTCCATGAAAGCCGCACATATCAAATCGTCACGTATTTCAGTTGCTACTCTCCATTTAGAGTTCAAACATATCTTGCAAGGACACAAGATTTTGTTTCCATTCGTTGAATTAATAAAAGCAAACTCTATAAACTTGTCTACCCCCTGTACATACTCATTTGTGTGCCTACATGTAATTTTTTTAGATATCAGAACAGTTCATGACATAATTATACCGCTTATGAGTTGGAAAAAAAGCTAATTTGATGTACCTAGGCTGAGACAACCATGTTTTGTCCATGATGCACCCTTAATATCAAATTTGCCAACTAATCTGTATTTGGCCAGTGCGGCAGTGTTAGCTTTGCATCCGTGAAGCTACAATCATTATGCAAGCAACAATAGAAATATCAAACTATCATTATTCAAGCAACAAAAACAACTGCATATGGTTCAAGTTCAGTAATGCACAAGCAAACAACAGTATATAGAAGGAAATCACAGGAGGAGCTGATGCTTACCTCACGGAACAGAGTATGGATGGGGATGAGTCTTGTGCAGAAATCGGCAGCAACGACGGCTCGCTTTGGGAGGGGCGCAGCTCGCAGGTCGAAGACTGACGGCGCCCATGATGTTCTGAGGCGGCTGGAAGTCGAGTGTGAGCGTCGGCTGGATGTGGGGGATGCGAGGACGGCGGATTCGATGTAGGGGTGGAGCTCAGGGGAGGCCGGGCGTCGGGCTGGAGCTCGACGGTGGCTGGGCGTCGGGGTGGTGCTAGAGGGCGGCTGGGCGACGGGGTGGAGCTCGACGGCGGCTAGGCGACGGGGTGGAGTGCGAGGACGCGAGGATGGTGGCTGGGGCGTCGGGGTGGAGCGCGAGAACGGCGATGACGGTGGATCGAGCGTGAGGGTGGTGGCGGCAGGCACGGGTAGGGTTATGGAATTGTGTTTTTTTTATTGAGGTAGGAACTGGCTATATTTGGGGATATTTTGCACGGGCACGCCGAAAATTTCACCTCCTCGCGCCTAAATCTCGCGCCAAGTTTGCAACCTCCGGTCGATTGACACGTGTCAACCTACGCCGACACTTAATCCGTGCCCATACACCCTACATACGCCAACACATCTGACGTCGCTAAGTGCGTATCTACGCCAACTGATAAACTGTCAATCGCCACACATGTGCCGACACATGACGTGTTGTTAAGAAAACGCCGACTGATACGTGGTGGCTTTGTGGTTGCTGACACTTACTGTGTCCACATTGATTTATCTTCGCCGACACATGATGTGAAGACATAACTTAAAAGATACGCCAACACTTATTTTGTGGACATCAGTAGACCTTTGCCCACAGAATTGTGTCACCTAAACTCCACCGTGGTGTAGTGACTGTTCCATTTATTATGACACGCATCATCATTGTCATATTGCCTTGCATGATCATGTAGTGGACATCGTATTTGTGGCAAAGACACCGTTCATAATTATTGCATACATGTCACTCATGAGTCATTGCATATCCCGGTACACCGCCGGAAGCATTCATATAGAGTCATATCTTGTTCTAGTATCGAGTTGTAATCATTGAGTTGTAAATAGATAGAAGTGTGATGATCATCATTAATAGAGCATTGTCCCAAAAAAATAGAAAGGCCAAATAAAAAAAGAAGGCCCAAAAAAATAATAATAAATATGTCGTGGTATTCTCACGGGGGGTGCAAGACGACATATGCCACAAGGTGGCTTCGTATGAGGGCAAGACTGCTGCCGGAATATCCAGGGACGGGTATGCGAGTATCACGCGCTAGTTTACCCAGGTTTGGGGCTCTCTGGAGAGATAACACCCCTACTCCTGCATGTCTGAGTATATGTGGTATATCTGGTACAGAGTGCTCCTGGAGCTGTATCTGAGGTCAGTGCCATAGGCATCTGGCCTCGTATATACATGTGGTATGGTGGCCGTTGCTCTTGGCCGAATGGGTGTGCTTGGGCATGCTTGCCCGTAGGAGTGGATGGATGGATTGCTAGCTAGCTCTCTTGCTAGCTAGCTAGCTTGTGTGTGTGTGCGTGAGTGTGTGAGTCCATCCTCTGATGGATGGATGGAGCTAGCTATATATAGTGTGTACTGGGCATGGGACATGGCGTTGGTTGTAAGCTACCTTGGGTAGCTTATAAGCCAAGCCATGCATGGGGCATGGTGCATGTCAAGCTTGTCCCCTAGGCACTTTATATAATAGTGCCAAGGGGACAGGTACACTGTAGATGATGGCGTCGCGGTACAGCTGTCTCGTCCGCGGTATGGCCGTCCTGTCAGGGTCGCGTCAGGCTGCAGTCGGTAGCCGACCGGGCAGAGCAGTCGGACGGGGAGCCGGCAGGAGCGGCCGGGCAGTCGGACTGAGGGGCTTTGCTAGCCCCAATGTCTTGATTTATTATCTCGCCGTCTTCGGGGTATCCGTGTCCAATTACTCCGACAGTAGCTCCCAAGCCTCCAGGCAACTTGGCAAAGTTGGGCGGAGGTTTTTTGGCGAGTGTTCATGGAAATTATCATAAAAAAGACAAAGTTAGTCAACGCAGATATATCTAATGTTTGCTTTTAGCATTGCAAGTTTTATGCGGAGGGTGCCGACTCGGTTTCGTCCGAGCCCCCTTAATCTTTTTCGTGTTCCCTCCGCTTTTTGGCTTGTGCTCTTGCTCGCCGGACAGCCGCTCTGCGGTCTGTGGCTGAGAGTGGGCCGCAAAGTGGAGTGTATAGTACTCGGACTCTGGGAGTGGATTTAACCGAGCAGATACTCATAAAGGAAACGGTTGGGTCGCCCGAAGCGTTTCTCTTCCCGGACGTTTTTTCGCGTGGGGTGACCTCCAGCTTTTGCTCTCGCTAGCCGGACAGCCGCTCTGCGATCTGTGGCTGAGAGGTTGGCCTTTGGTACTCCACACGCTACTAAGCCGTCTGCGGGAAAAAACATCTTAGGCCAAGCGGTCAGCCCCGGGCCAACTCTGACTGGCACCGGGGCGAACAGTGGTGCAACTGTAATAAAAATGCGGAGATAGCCCCCCGAGCATCGTTCGGGGTTAACCGTGCATGCGTGATGCAAAAATATGCGGGTGAGGAGCTCACATTGATTTTCATGTAGTCGCGGCAGAGGTCGTCGAAGACAGCCGGCGCGGCTACGCGTCGGCGCACCCGCTAGGTGTAGCCCCCAAGATTTGGGCCGACTATCGAGCAGTCGGGCCGGATCTCCCGGCGACTACTTTGTTCTTCTCTTCTCCTCGTCAGCCGGCTGTGCGCAGCCGGACCGGCTCATCGGTCGGCCAGGCAGCGAAGCGGGCAGATGAACCGGCCAGCCAAGCGGTGACGCGGTCGGTCAAACAAAGTAGTCGGCTGGGCAGCAGTCTGCGCAGTCAGATCTTTCCCCTTTTTCTCTTTTTTTTATATCCAGCCGGCCACTCTTTTCTTTCTCTTAGCCGGCTAGGCACTCGGCCTTTGCTTCTTTCCAGCCGGCATCTCACTCCATTTTTTTTTCGCCAGCCGGCCTTGAGCAGTCGGACACAGCTCTTCTTCCTTTTTTTAAACCCGGAAACTCTTTCCAGCCGGCCCCTTCTCTCTTTTTCTTTCTTTCTTTGCATGAGTAGCAGGCAGGAGCGGGACGCAGCTGAAACCGACAGCCGGGGCGCGGCAGAAGCCGGCGCCGGGTTGCGGGAAAGCCAGCGGCCGGGGCGCAGCAGAAGCCGGCAGGCTGGGTTGCGAGGAAGTTGGCGCGGCCGGGTCGCCGAGTTGCGGGCAGAGCCGGCAAGCGGCCGGGTCGCTGGGAAGACGGCAGGAGGCAAGGCCGGCCGGGTAGCCGACGCGGGTGGAGCCGGCGTGCCGAGTGGGTAGGAAGCCGGACCGGGGCGAAGCCGGCACGCCGGGTTGCGAGGAAGCCGGCGCGGCCGGGTCGGAGGACTCCAGCGGACGGGGCCGAACCCGACGCTGCAGGCGGAGGCGGCGGGAGGCGAGCCGGCGAGTGGCAAGGTGGGCGCGGAGCCGGACCCAGCGCTAGACGGCACAGACGCGGGAGGAGTCGGACCCGGCAGCGGAGGACCCGGCCGACGCGGGACGCGGCAAGGGCGACCCGGTCCACGCGGGAGACGGAGCCAGGCGCGCGGGGTGGCAGGAGCAACAAGCAGCGCTACAGTCTGGGCGTTCTCTGATGGATATCTGACTAGTATCCGGTCAGTGTACAAGCAGTGGATTATAGGGGGATTATGTGACTATTATCTGGGGAATATCTGGGCATGGTTTTGGTGGCGCATGGCCATGGTACAGGAAGCGTACGAGGCATGTATAACCAGTGTATAGCTAACGTTTGACCACAGTTTGACTTGCATCTAGCTAGCTTGTATGGATGATATATGGAGTGGCAAACACGCTTTTCGGCCGGAGCAAGGCACAACGCATAGAGGAGCAGACGCGAGCGACGCGGCACGACGCGTGCACGGATGCGGCCGACCGAAGCGAGGCACGGACGGTCGGCGTTGCGGTGGTGATGATGAAGAGGCCGACGGCGAGGACGTGCCGCCCCTCGCGGCCGCTCCGAGGGCGCGTCGATGTCGGGCCCCCGAGCGCTACCGGAGAGACGACGGCGATGCCGCGGTGATGACGAAGATGGTCCCGCCCGGACTGCGAAACCAGCAGCAGCGCGGTAGCATAGTACCGCCCCACGATGGGCGCCAAATGTCATGGTATTCTCACGGGGGGTGCAAGACGACATATGCCACAAGGTGGCTTCGTGTGAGGGCAAGACTGCTGCCGGAATATCCAAGGACGGGTACGCAAGTATCACACGCTAGTTTACCCAGGTTCGGGGCTCTCCGGAGAGATAACACCCCTACTCCTACATGTCTGAGTATATGTGGTATATCTGGTACAGAGTTCTCCTGGAGTTGTATCTGAGGTCAGTGCCATAGGCATCTGGCCTCGTATATGCATGTGGCATGGTGGCCGTTGCTCTTGGCCGAATGGGTGTGCTTGGGCATGCTTGCCCGTAGGAGTGGATGGATGGATTGCTAGCTAGCTCTCTTGCTAGCTAGCTAGCTTGTGTGTGTGCGTGAGTGTGTGAGTCCATCCTCTGATGGATGGATGGAGCTAGCTATATATAGTGTGTACTGGGCATGGGACATGGCGTTGGTTGTAAGCTACCTTGGGTAGCTTACAAGCCAAGCCATGCATGGGGCATGGTGCATGTCAAGCTTGTCCCCTAGGCACTTTATAGAATAGTGCCAAGGGGACAGGTACACTGTAGATGATGGCGTCGCGGTACAGTTGTCTTGTCCGCGGTATGGCCGTCCTGTCGGGGTCACGTCAGGCTGTAGTCGGCAGCCGGCTGGTTGGCGCAATCGGCAGCCGGTAGCCGGCCGGGTAGAGCAGTCGGACGGGGAGCCGGCAGGAGCGGCCGGGCAATCGGACTAAGGGGCTTTGCTAGCCTGATGTCTTCATTTATTGTCTCGCCGTCTTCGGGGTATCCGTGTCCAATTACTCCAACAAAATAAAAAGGGACAATGCTACTATCCTCTTTTTCTACACTTGTGCTTCAAAGTAGCACCATGATCTTTATGATAGAAAGTCTCTTATGTCGTCACTTTCATATACTAAGTGGGAATTTTTCATTATAGAACTTGGCTTGTATATTCCAACAATGGGCTTCCTCAAATGCCCTAGGTCTTTGTGAGCAAGCAAGTTGGATGCACTCCCACTTAGTTTCTTTTGTTGAGCTTTCATACATTTATAGCTCTAGTGCAACCGTTGCATGGCAATCCCTACTCCTTGCATTGACATCAATTGATGGGCATCTCCCTAGCCCGTTGATTAGCCACGTCAATGTGATACTTTCTCCTTTTTGTCTTCTCCACACAACCCCCATCATTATATTATATTCCATCCATAATGCTATATCCATGGCTCGCGCTCATGTATTGCGTGAAAGTTGAAAAAAGTTTGAGATTACTAAAGTATGAAACAATTGCTTGGCTTGTCATCGGGGTTGTACATGATGAGAGCATTTTTGTGTGACGAAAATGAAGCATAGCCAAACTATATGATTTTGTAGGGATAAGCTTTCTTTGGCCATGTTATTTTGAGAAGACATAATTGCTTAGTTAGTATGCTTGAAGTATTATTATTTTTATGTCAATATTAAACTTTTGTCTTGAATCTTATGGATCTGAATATTCTTGCCACAATAAAGAAGATTACATTGATAAATATGTTAGGTAGCATTCCACATCAAAAATTCTGTTTTTATTATTTACCTACTAGAGGACGAGCAGGAATTAAGCTTGGGGATGCTTGATACGTCTCCAATGTATCTATAATTTTTGATTGTTCCATGCTATTATATTATCAAACTTGGATGTTTTATATGCATTTATATGCTATTTTATATGATTTCTGGGACTAACCTATTCACCTAGAGCCCAGTGCCAGTTTATGTTTTTTCGTTGTTTTCGAGTATCGCAGAAAAGGAAAACCAAACGGAGTCCAATTGACCTGAAACTTCACGAAACTTATTTTTGGACCAGAAGAAGAATATGGAGTAAAAAAAAGTTGGGCCAGAAGAGTCCCGGGCTACCCACGAGGGTGGGGGGCGCGCCCACCCCCTAGGCGCGCCCCCTGCCTCGTGGACAGCCCGGAGACCCCCTGCCTTGTTCCCGACTCTAACACCTCTTATACAACCCAAAACTTCCAGAAAGAAACCTAGATCGGGAGTTCCGCCGCCACAAGCCTCCGTAGCCATCGAAAACCAATCTAGACCCGTTTCGGCACCCCGTCGGAGGGGGAATCCCTCTCCGGTGGCCATCTTCATCATCCCGGCGCTCTCCATGACGAGGAGGGAGTAGTTCACCCTCGGGGCTGAGGGTATGTACCAATAGCTATGTGCTTGATCTCTCTCTCTCTCTCTCGTGTTCTTGAGTCGGCACGATCTTGATGTATCGCGAGCTTTGCTATTATATTTGGATCTTATGATGTTTCTCCCCCTCTACTCTCTTGTGATGAATTGAGTTTTCCCTTTGACGTTATATTATCGGATTGAGTCTTTAAGGATTTGAGAACACTTGATGTATGTCTTGCATTTGCTTATCTATGGTGACAATGGGATATCACGTGATCCACTTGATGTATGTTTTGGTGATCAACTTGCGAGTTCCGTGACCTCGTGAACTTATGCATAGGGGTTGGCACACGTTTCCGTCTTGACTCTTCGGTAGAAACTTTGGGGCACTCTTTGAAGTTCTTTATGTTGGTTGAATAGATGAATCTGTGATTGTGTGATGCATATCGTATAATCATACCCACGGATACTTGAGGTGACATTGGAGTGTCTAGGTGACATTAGGGTTTTGGTTGATTTGTGTCTTAAGGTGTTATTCTAGTACGAACTCTTGAATAGATCGATCGGAAAGAATAACTTTGAGGTGGTTTCGTACCCTACCATAATCTCTTCGTTTGTTCTCCGCTATTAGTGACTTTGGAGTGACTCTTTGTTGCATGTTGAGGGATAGTTATATGATCCAATTATGTTATTATTGTTGAGAGAACTTGCACTAGTGAAAGTATGAACCCTAGGCCTTGTTTCAGCATTGCAATACCGTTTACGCTCACTTTTATCATTAGTTACCTTGCTGTTTTTATATTTTCAGATTACAAAAACCTTTATCTACCATCCATATTGCACTTGTATCACCATCTCTTCGCCGAACTAGTGCACCTATACAATTTACCATTGTATTGGGTGTGTTGGGGACACAAGAGACTCTTTGTTATTTGGTTGCAGGGGTTGTTTGAGAGAGACCATCTTCATCCTACGCCTCCCACGGATTGATAAACCTTAGGTCATCCACTTTGAGGGAAATTTTCTACTGTCCTACAAACCTCTGCACTTGGAGGCCCAACAACGTCTACAAGAAGAAGGTTGTGTAGTAGACATCAGTTACAAACCAAGTCTTTGCAAAAGATCCAAATGCCAGAGATAGTAAACCAACTCCAGTTTTCATAGATACTACTCCAGCACAGAGAAACCCAACTCCTACTGACAATAAGCAGATTCTAGTGGCCAAAGAACTAATCCGCTCCAGTCCAGCAAAAATATGTCAACTCCATTCTAAGAAGTGTGTGTGTATCCTCGCATCATGAAATTTTATAGCATTCTGATCATATTTTCTACATGTTTCTTACCCATCTCTCTTTTAGAAAGTAAGCTTGAAGGATAGAAGACTTTCTGTACTGGGATCGTATTCGAGGAAAGTATCTTGCAGGAACTCTCCGTGCTCCAATGCTGATGTAAGTACATGTTGTATATCACTATATTTTTACATCAACATGTATTTGGTTAATCGGCGTGAATCCAACCTTTATCTGATCTAAATTTAGTTGTAGCAAAATGTATAATTAAAGGCGACAATGTTGATTTTTGTAAGGAAAACTTCCTGGTAGTTTTGCATACTGAGCTACATGAGTGTACTATCTCATATCATGCACATTATTGAATTGTAGTGCTGCTCTGGTTGCCCATTCATTCATTGTGTCAATGTTGCTTTCATATTACCTTACCTGGCTAATGATAGTTGTGCCATACTATGTTAATTTGGTGTAGGCTGGTGTGGTCTGGTTGCCCAAACATTCGTTGTATTAATGTTGCTTTCCTATTATCTGACCTGGCCAATGATAGCAATGCTAGTGTGTTAATTTGGTGCAGGCTGCTAAAGATAAGAAGATAAACTCTAAAAACAGCAAGGCAACCCCATTGTTTCTTTCCAATAAATCTAGGCCAGGTAATATGGCAACAACTCTTCATTAATCTGTTCGGTTCCCCTCCTAATTTATATTATGATGCAGTGGTCGAGACACTCTCCGCTATCAATAATACAAGGCTGCCAAAATCGCCATCTGAATCTATTCAGTTTCCTTTGTCTCGAATTCAATGAAAAAAATGTATGTTTGTGAACCAATTACTGGCTGAAGCAATGATGGAAATGGTGGAGGAATCAGAGGTGCACATTCTTGTGCAACAACAACTGATCAATGTTTTCAGAGACAGTGTAGCAAAGCAGGAAGAACTTGCCCACATGCTTATGGGCGTCATCCGCGCTGAGGTTGCAGATTGTGACGTTGTAGGTCGTTTGGTTATGTTCATTTATTTGCATTGGCATCAATCTTTGATTGCCCAATGGATGCAATTTCCTGTAATATATGTTGGATGTGCAACGTTTTTCCCTGTATGCCATACCTTTGCTTAGCGCGCCTCGCATTCCAGCTAAATGGTCGCTAGGAAGCTAAAAAAGTAGTGAATTATTAGTTAGCATGAACAGTCATGGGCCCTATATGAAGGAATCAGCCCACTGCCCTTAATGAGCTTCCCTAATGGGCTCGCAGGGGCCAAAATTCTCATAGGCCTTTGATTGATCGGTTTTGGTCATGTGCATAATTGCTCGTCGTAATGGACTCAAATTATCTAATTGGGAATACAGACATGTTCGAACTTTGGTGGGCCATTAAGTTAATGGGCCGTTACGAGGCCGAAAGTTCATGGTCGGCCATGTTACCTCCCGGGTCATTAACAAGCCGACATCGAAGCAGGAAACAAGTGGGCCCATTTGATTGCATAGGCCGATACTAAGGTCATGCTACATATGGCCCAACTATACTGTGGGCCTTTAGCAGGCCGAAAGAGACAATGAGCTCGTACTGGACCATGAAGAGCATGGGCCGCTAAGAGGCCCAAAGTCAGGTCATACTGTATATGGCCCAACTGTGTTGTGGGCCTTTAGCAGGCCGAAAGAGAAAATGGGCTGGTATTGGACCATGAAGAGCATGGGCCATTGAAAGGCCAAAACTCAGGTCCGAATGCAAATGGCCCAACTCATTTATGGAACGTCAAGAGGCTGAAAGACACAACAGGCCAAAAATTGGCCCAACACTTAAATGGGTCGCTAAAAGGCCGAAATACATACATCCTGAAAATTGGCCCATCCCTTGAATGCGCCGTTAACAAGCCGAAACCACATCTGGCCGATACTGAGCCCAAATATATAGCGGGTTGTTAACGGGCTCGAACTGACGATGGACTGCAATGGTGTCAAATCATTAACGGGCCGTTGACAGGCCGATTGGCACATCTCGTATGGGTCGTTGGCTTAAATGGACCTGACACAAGTAGGCCTTATATGGGCCGGCCTGCTAATTTTTACTAGGCCGGCCTTTTTCACCAGAATGGGCCACTGTTGGGCCGTGCCACGTGTCGACGTATCATAGGCGTCTCCTGTCCAATGAGTGGATGACATCTATCCCAACGGTGAGCCAACATGTGTTTCCTTCGGCCAATGAGAATTTTACACGTGGAAAATACCCATTGGTCTGGGCTGTTAACGGGTTATCGGATCCGAAACCGGACCCGATAGCTTAACAGCTATCTGTTACGGTGGATGCCATGTGTCGGTCACCCTTGACGAAAGCACTTCCATGACGCGTCATTTATCATCATGGAAGTGGACATTTCCATGATGATAATTTTGGTAATGTCATGGAACACTTCTACGACAGCACAGGTATGACTATCTTGATTCTGTCATAAAATCGTCATGGATGTACAAGCATGACAAAAAACGTGACCTACTGTGACAAACACGTATCATCATAGAAGTGTATTTTTTGTAGTGTTATTCTAATAGCCTCTACGGACTAAACCCTTCGGTTTATATACACACCAGAGGGGCCTAGGTTTGTACAGAGTCGGTTTGCAGAGGAAGGAAACATAACACTCGAACACCAAACTTGCCGACCTACACACATAGGAGTCCTACCCGGACATAGGAGGTGATCTTCTGCTTCGTCTTCATGACCCATCAGCCCGACCCATACCGAATAGGCCGGACACCTGAGGACCCCCGAATCCAGGACCCCCTCAGAGAGGGAGGAGGATGAAGGTAGGGGAAGATTTGCCGATCCGGAGGTTGGAGATGACCGACGGTGGCTACTCTGGCTTGTAGGCGGGGAGGGACGACAGTCGAGAGACGGATTTTGGTTGTGCGTGCCGCGGGGTCGCTCGCATGGACATGTGGGCGATCCACGAGTACACCAGACGTGCGGGCTGTGACGAGGTGTGCCCGTACGTGCTCGTGCGGGTGGGCCTATGTCGATGCCACACGGGGCGTGCGACACATAGCCCCTAGATGCCACACGTGTGGTGGATATCAGCGTCCTACTTTTAATGTGAAATATATTCTTCCACGAGAGAATATGTTTAGTGTTAGTGGACTGACAGAATGAGCTGTAAAAGTGAATGTGCGTTCACGGGCGAGGAAGAGTAGAACATGGGAGACGGACCGGCCCATTTGGGACTCGAGCCCCACCGCCTCCCATGCCCTACTTATCCTCGTCGGAGTTCATGGCCTGTCTGTCGCCGACAGACATGAGGTCCACGACGGAAGTGGAGGAGCCTACATGCTCGTTACCCCACCATCGTGGACAAACATCATTTGGAGACATGTAGGATGCACGGATGGCATCGTTCTCGTCGCGATTGCCTGTGCAGCCAGCGCCACCTCCACGTCCGGCTGTGTCGCCTGTATGTTGCGATCGACGGCTTGAGCACGGGCGGCCTCGTAGAGCGTCTGTTGCTCAGCGACAAAGTTGAGGTTCACCGTGACCATGGCCTTCTCGCTTGCACGCTCGTCGTTGATCTGGCCCTTCGCCAGCCGGTGCTGCTCGAGCAGGATCAGATTGTAGCGTTGTTCCTCTTACGCTTGACCGACATAGGTGCGGACGCTGGCTGCTCCTCGGCCATGGGGGCGTTGAAGTGCGTGTGTGCCCGCTCCATCGTCAAGCCGACATGCACCGGTGCGGGCTCCGACATGGAGCCGTCATCAAAGCCAGTGTTCATTGTGGGGTCGTTGTCGGAGACCTCCGGAGAGTTAGCCGACATGTCGGCCTCTATCCGCCCAGCATGTAGAACACAAGGGCGGTGACCTCATGCTTCTGCTCCGTCGACAGTCTCTCTCACATAGCATTCTCGCTCGCGATCATGGCGGAGGTGGTGCACGGGAGGAAGATGTGTAGCAGATGGGTTGTGGTGTGATGTGACCCGATTGTGTCTGCCCTTAAATAGTGGATGCCACTGAGGCCAAGCGTCTGGGTGCATCAATGAGCGAGCACGAGAGTTGGTTTCTCGGCTGGCGGGCCTATTTAATGGCGGCAGATGGAGGGACAGGCATTGAACGGCCGTGGTAGATATCCTTCTCGTCCCGTCCGGTAAACGTCTTTTCTGGCATTAAACAGACATGGACATCAGAGATGCAGTGCGGGCGGTGCCCTCGGCCGGTGAGCCACGTCAATGCCAGCGCCAGTGAGAGGTCACGTCTGCTCTGGGCTGGTGTCAATGCAGAGCGGCTGCTCTAGAGTTGCATTAGTGCGGGCAGCTGCCTTCGGGCGCATAGAGGCGCCGGCAACGGAGGTTTTTTTGGGTGGGCCAAGGCAGTTAGAAGAGGGCATGGTGGCAGTCCGGACGCCTGCAAAGTCCCTCCCTTCTTAGTTTGTTTCCAGTTTGCGGGAAAGAGCACGTCCCAACCAATCGGTGGACCGATACAACGCGGTCCGAACTATTGCAGACATCTTGAGGGTCGGCGTTGGAGATGCCCTGGAAAATTAAGTGTTTGTGGGCGGATGGCTACGAGCAACTCTGGTTCTTCCTCATATAAAAAGACAAAAAAAACTCTTGTTTATTTTTTTAAAGGCATTGATCTATTAAGAGAGTTCACATGAAGTACAAAGTGTCCCAAACATAATAAAAATTATATCAAGATTCCTATACCACCGAACAACCACTACCATTACCAGAACGAGTGGTTGATGCTCCGTCGTCGCCACTCTAATACCGGAGCCGACCTGACCTTTTCGATGACAACCGGGAAGTCCTCATGCACATGCCTCTAAGGACTAGCGCCTTGGAGTCACGGTCATTATTGTTTAACCCTTTAATCCTTGAATTAATCTGAAGTGCCTGACACCAAATATTTCAGTCGCACGCGTATGGCGATAAACCTTAACCTCACCGCCCAAAGGAGATGACAGAAATGTATGCTAGAGCTTCGTTGACTCCATCCTAATAGAATAATTCGAAGAGGATCAAAGCCTAGAAGACCAACTCGAAGATGATGCACCGCCATCTGCCAAAGCATTGCCCCTACGAGGACTAACAGGCCCTAACCTAAACTACTAGCCAGAGTCAAGGCACCGGGATTTCCCTCCGCACCACCAGCCACTAGAGCAGCAGGCAAAGGCGAGGCGAATCCACGGGTTGGCTAGTGGTCCTTTCCCAAAAGAAAATATGGCCGGTGTGAGTTTTGACTGGGTGGGCCTTGACTCATGGAGTAAATAGCATAAAATCACCAGTACTACAATTACAATTAAGGTTCCAAAAAACTACTTAATTTAAATTTTTTGCAAATACCTACCACTTTTTATTATGAAAATGATCCATCAAAGTTCACAGACGAACAAAACACCTCAAACATAATAAAATTACATCGAGATTCCGAGACCATCAAACAACCACTACCATCGCTAGAACAAGCCACCGTCGCGTCATTGTCATTGCTCCTCTACCGGAGCCGGCTTAATCTTATCAATGAAAACCCGGAAGTCTTTGTGCATGTTTTCCTAAGACTAACGCCCTAGATCCGTATCTTGTGTCCGGCCTGCCACTAGTGACCCTCGAACTTCTTTTGTTTCTTTCTGTGTTTTTTAGGCTAGTGTCTATCTTTTCTCCCTCTCTTTTTTCCTTGGTAAAACTCTCATGACCTCTCTTGTAGAAATGTAACTGCTACTCCTGTAACCTTGACCCATAGTTAAAAAAATGACCTACATCCATTGTCATCACCGTTGAACCCTTGAATATATTTGCAGCATCTGAAATCAAAATCTCGCATGCGACGAGAAACCCTAAACTCACTGTACTAAGGAACCGTCAATAATCTACATCGTAGCTCCGTCGATTACGTCCATATGGATGAACTCAAGGATGATCGGAGCCCAAGAGACAAACTCGAAGAAGAAATGGCGTCATCCGCCCGCGCGATCCACCTGCAAGGACAAAAATAACTTAACCTATACTACTTACAGGAGCGGAGGCACCATATTCCCCTCCCCGCCATCGGCCGCCAGAGCGGCAAACAAAGGAGAGGGGAATTCATGGTCTTTCCATTAAAGGTTGGAAGGGAGAGTTTGACTTAGCCGTCAAGGATATGGGAGGAAAAGCTAAAGACGTTAACAAAATTGTTGGTTACTTCGAGTTTTCCAAAAGGAGAAGCTGGATAGTTGGTAGGTATTTGTGAAAAAAAAAAGTAAGTAGTTTTTTTAAACCCTAACTGTAATATGGGTAGTTTTCTGCTATTTACTCTGATTCTCAGTCCGTGGAATTTCGCTGCGAGCAAGGTATGTACTATTGTCTAAAAAGGCAAGGTATTTACGGACGCTGAGTATCAGAGCTCGGGCTCAAATGAGTTCGGATGAAGAGTAGAATCGGAAAAAATTCAAAAAATTCTGATTTTTTTGTAAATTTTGACAAATGTTCTAAGTGCTTGCAAATTTTCATCATGAGATCACATTCGTGGAAAAGCGTGACAAAAAAATTGATGCTCCAAAAATGCTACTTTCAAAAGCATTTTGGAGCACTGATTTTGTCTTTTTTGCTACGCATTCCAAGAATGTGATCTCATGATGAAAATTTTCAAACACTTTGAACCTTTGTCAAAGTTTACCACAAAAAGATTCAGAATTGTTTGATTTTTTTTCAATTTTACTATTCATTCGAGCTCATAAGGGTACTTTCGAGTATGTACTCCCTCCATCCCATCATATAAGAGGAAGTACTAATTTTGGATCTCAATACTAGTCCAACGTCATACAGGGAGATTCCATTGAGCGAACCATTCCCTCTTTCTAGAAAGTTCGATGCAGTGGGATTTCAGAGAAGCCTTAGGTTGGCCCAAACAACGTGTGGGGAAAACGGGTTAGGCCAGGTTAACTATTTTTCTTTAAATTCCATAAACAAAAATTTACAACTTGCCATGCTCTAGTTTGTAAACATTGCCATGTTATGTTATATGAAACTGCCATCATCTAATTTATAGAGTTAGAGATAAAGGAGAACTTGAAAAAAGTTTGCACTTAACACATCTTGCCCAGGATCATGGGAAACTTAGAAATACTTAGGCATAAAATACCCCCTCCCTTCGGTTCCTAACCCCCAATTCAAACAAGTATTGGAAGACATCTAGAGTTGGCATGATTTAATGAATTAATTTTGTATACAAATTTTCCATGTGTATGATAAAACAAATACAAAAAAAATTAACATGTGAACATCTTCTCATGGTAAAAGAGCGCTTAGAAAAATTGTGCCGATTGTAATTAAATTGCCATGGTAACACTAAATGAAAAAAAATGCAATTTGAGTTTTTATACTGTGATTGTAACGTGTGGAATTTTTCAAATTGCTGAAAAACTAAATTTGACATGGATTTCAAAGACAATTTTGTCATGGCACAGGGAAAAAACTAAATTGACATGTCTCTGAAAATAAATTTTCCAAGAAACAAATTACCATGGCCTAGCAATGCAATTTTGTTTAAAATTTTGATATTGTTTTTCTTCGCCATGGATGTAAAACCAGCCATGGTCTAGCAATGCAACTAATGAATGTAAATCTTGCCATTGTGAAATAAAAATTCAATGATGGCAAGATTTGGAAGAAAGGTATAAAACGTCACATATCAATTAAGGGGAAATTGTTTGTATAGAGCATGCAAAATTCTAAAATTATTTGTACCATCAAATAGTAGATTAACCAAAGAAATTGTTTCATAAGAGAAGATGGTAAAAAAATTAAAATTAAAAGTTTTGAAATAGTCATGTAGAAACAAATTTTCCATGGCATACACAAAATAATTTATCAAAAACTCTAATTTGCCATGGTATGTCCAATAAATTTGCCATGTCCAAAATAAATGTACCAAAATAATTGACCATGGTATGTAAAGTTATATTTGTTTATATATACATATATATATAATTCATTATCAAAGAATATTGTGCATCTAAATTTCGCAAACCAAAATCTGCCATGCTACAAAAACTCCATTTGAAGTATATTTAGTTGGCATTGGAAAAAAAATATTGCCAAGGCAATAAAAAGATCTTCTTTTGCCATGGAAAATTTAGTAAATAAAATCGTAGATGAGGCATGGAAAAATAGCAATTTTTTTTCCAACAAACATTTCAAAAATTGCCATGGGAACACAAAAAGTTAAGGATATTTAGTTACCATGGCGCAATTGAGAACAAAACTGCTAAAGACAAAAAAAAGATTTTTCATAGGTATGGAAAATATCAGAAGAAATGTAAATAAGACATGGCAAAATTAGCAAAATAAATCCTAAAAAAATATTTCAAATTTTCCATGGAAACACATGTTATCATGTCATCATCAAAAAAGGGAAGGAATAATTGTTGGCATGGCCAAACATGAAATTAAATTGTCAAAAGGTAGTACAAAGGATCTTGCTTGCCATGGCAAATGTAGGATAAAATGTAGATGATAAATGGCAAAATTAGTTTCATTTTGGACATGGACATGTCCAAAATTACCATGTGTCATCAAACCAAATTGCCATGCATCATGAAACCAAATCACCATGGATCGTCAAAAATGTAGATGATACCTCGCAAGTTCTCGTTTTTCTACTTTTGGACATGGACATGGCAAAGGAAACCAAAATTGGCATGTGTCATCAAATTTCACATTGGCTCGTTGAAACTCGGACAGATGAAATTCGTAATATGTGTGCATTTTTCATGTCTATATAATGGTGGAAGGTAGGAAAATCATAGATGAGTGGATTTTTTTAAAAGGATCATGGAAAAAATACTATGTTCAAGAAAATAATATGCCATAGTATCTACAAATACATGGTAAAAGGGAAAATTACAATGAAAATGCCATGGTAAACCCATTTTTTTGCCATGGTTCAACTCAGAAACAGAATACCTACATTTTGCCATGTGAAAATAACAACAATTATATAAAAAAATTCCGTCATTTGGGACAGAAAAACGTCCTAATTTTTTTACCATGCAAATGTACAAAAGTGAAAGAATTTATTGTCTGGCGACTACTAAAACATTATTAAAAACATGGATTGTTGTATAGAACAACAAAACCCTACATTTCACATGTGACCATTACAAACAATTATCTAAATTTGCCATGATTTAGGATAGAAAAGATTCAAAAAAATGTCATGTGAATGAACTAAAACAACGTATTGCCATGTTATAAGATTTTTTATTCAAAAAAAAATCATGCCACCACCATACAACATGTTAATTCACATGGCAAAATTGCCGGGATAGGAAACAGGAAATTGCCATAGAAGTAAATAGCAAACAATTTCTTAAGTCGCCATGCTTAATCTGGTCACCGTCAACCTACAAATCGAAAGAAAAGACACACACCATCAGTTGGTCATATAATCATGGTTATATAAATATTTTGTATAATAGGGACTTTTTTATCCTCGATATAAGAGGATTAACCGAACTAACATTTTTTTATAAGGGTGTTATTGATGGAATTACCAATGGAGCGGGGTTTGCTAGCTTTTGTATAGGAGAAGAAATTAAGTATGCAGGGGGAGGTCGAATCTCATCTTACTTATTATTTTTTATGTTATGTATATGTGTTTTTTCTTAAGTTGAGGAATTTACAAAAATAACTATCCCATCCCTTTCTACAATCTCTCTCTATATCCTTGTTACATAAAGTAATTATTGTATAATAGTTTGATTTTTATGATTTTTTTTTCGTTTTTGTGTGTGTAGAATTGGGTGAAACTCATTCCCCGCAACATGAGGGAAAGCTAGCCACCGCCGCTAGCTCCCTCCTCCCTCTGCATCGCCGCTGTTGGAGGGCTACCGACGAAGCTGCACGCCGCCCCGGGATGGTGATGGCAGGCCACTCCGACCCTGACGCACCGTGGCACCCCCTTCCCCTCCACCCCAGATCCGATCTAGCAAAGTTTGGGCCTTCCTCCGACTATTGTTTGTGTCCTCCGGCCGGCCCAACATGGTGGCATGGCCTCAACCTGCTCCTTCCTGGCCGCCCCTCGACAACATGCCCTTTTCCTCGTGTGTTGCCGTTGCTGCTTATTGGGCAAAGTCCCTGGGATGGTGCGGCTGGAAGAGCCGAGGTTTTGACCACCTCATATCCACCCAATATATGCTGAGTTGCATATGAAGGGTCCTAGACAGCCCAAACATTTGAGATTGATTTGGTAAAATTACATATGAAGGGTGTCGGACAGCCCAAACATTTGGCATAGCTTTGGATGAGTTTGGTGGAGTTACGTATGAAGGGTGCCGGACAGCCCAAACATTTGGGGCACTGCTAGGCGTCGGCGCATCGGCCGAAAATTTCGGCCGGTCCAGTCCTAGCTGCCCGATGCGAGCCACGTAGCAGTTGGATCTGGAGCAAAAAAAATTACCCCAGCTTCTTCTTCCTCGGGTCCGATCCCCTCACTCGGGCTGCGCCGCGCCGCGCCTCCTAGCCCTTCCGGTAGTCGTCCTCATCACCGATCCGCACCCTCGCCGGCCATCCCCGTCGCCGGTCCCCACCCTCGTCGCCCGTCCCCGTCGCCGCTTCCAACACTCGCCGGCCATTCTCATCGTCGTCGCGACGCATGAAACAAACTACATCTGCGGCTGCAGCTTGCAGCGGCGACGCTTGTAGCTCTCCCCGGTTGTAGCTCCGCTGCCGCGACTCGCCATTGATGCTCATCGCTGCACCAAAATTGCGTCGACGACGGCTACCAGGCCATTAACTGTGATTGCAGCTCCGGTGGCAACGCATGCCGGTTGAAGCTTTTCGCACATACGATTGAAACTTTTTCTACAACGGATGCAACTTTTCTGATTATGCAGTGTATGGTTGTAGCTTTATCTTTTAACGGTTGTAGCTTTTTGCATCTACGGTCGGAACTTCTCTATCAACGGTTGCAGCTATTTTTCATTGTAACAGTCTTGATTAATGCTTTCTTTATTGTTTCGGTTGAAGCTTTTTTCATCAAGGGTTATAGCATTTTATGTCAATGGTTGTAACATTTTGACATGGCAACGATTGAAGCTTTTCGCACATACGATTGAAGCTTTCTTTACAACGGATGCAACTTTTCTGATTGTGCAGTGTATGGTTGTAGCTTTCTCTTTTAATGGTTGTAGCTTTTTGCATGTATGGTCGAAACTTTTTTATCAACAATTGCAGCTATTTTTCGTTGTAACAGTCTTGGTTAATGCTTTTTCTATCGTTTTGGTTGAAGCTTTTTTATCAAGGGTTGTAGCATTTTATGTCAACAGTTGTAGCATTCCAACATAGCATTCTAACATGCCAATGACTGCTTGCAGCTTTTTATATATCTAGTTGAAGCTTTTTTTTCATCTCATTTGAAGCTTTTGGATTAGCTATTATAGCATGAACGCGTGATTGTAGCATGAGCGCATGCAGCAGGTTCTGCAATGCCTCCACCACTTTCCAGTCGAGGGTCACCGGAGTTGCAAGGTTCTGCACGCCAATAGTAGAGCAAAACCAACAAACGGTTGTAGCAAAAAAAACACCATGGTTGTACCCCTCAACGTCTGCCAGTTCCAGCAAATTACGCCATGGGGTGTAGTCTGTCATGGCTGGTTACAACTCCATCCTGGCTGGGTCCGGCAAAGAAGGCAAAGCTTCGATGCATGTGGATCCACGCGGATCTGGTCTAGGGCGGCCAGATCGGCTGATTCCCCTAAGAGGCCTCTGGCGTGTGGCGTCGGGTTGACCATGGCGGCAGGGAGAGAGAAGAGAGATATGAGCGATAGGAAGAAGAGAAAAAAAGAGAAAGAAGATGCATGTGGGTGGGCCCCCATCCTACGTGTCGCTAGGCGAGTGGACGCGAGTGGGCCCCCATCCTACGTGTGGCTAGGCGAGTGGACGCGACCGGCCGAAGCTTCGGCCGGCGCCCCGGCCCCAAACGTTTCCCAAACATTTGGTATAGGTTTGGTGGGTCTGATTGAGTATTTTCGATTCCCCGGTATTCTAGCTGTCCGCTCCGCCCGAAGGGATGTGGTGGGCCCGATTGTAGATGCTCATATGACAAACCAAACAACCCAGTAAACCCTACCCAATGATCGGTGCTTTGCCCATCCTGACTGCACCAACTTTAGTTCGACAGATATATACTACGGTCGAGAATGCAGTAAGATTATTCACTTTTCAGGTGAGATAGACAAACAAAACAATAGAAATCAAAGGAATTAAGCTACATCCAAAGAAAAGGCAGCAAAGTAGCAGAACCAGAACATCATACGAGATACACCGAGAGTCCGGTTGCATCAGTGAAGACACAAGATAAGGTACAGATAGTTGCATATGCCCCTGGATTAACTAACTGTTAGCCTTTCTCAGAGACAGTGGCTCCAGAACAAAGGTAAATTGTTAGAGAAAGCATATGTGCATAGTCGAAGGAGAATAAAACAACATCGGGAAAGCTTTAAAGCTTATGCTAAAAGGCCACACAGCTACATCGCCACAAATGCTTCTAACAGGCAGCAAATGTACCACGCCAAGAGCCTCTGTATTTCTGCACCAGAGCTACTCCTTTCTCTGCAGAAGCTGCACGACAATATATCATGAGGTGAACATCTTACTTGACTAAACTGAATTGAAATGAAGCAGCCAACCAATAAATAGTTTGGTCCAAATAAATTAATAAGCAGACAATCGAAAAGCAAGCTACATGTTCGACTGAATGGAAAATGGCTTAAGACTCGCTAAACTCAAGACTTCAAGATTCCACAGAATCGTGATAAACAACAACATTACATTTTTCTTAAGACGGCAACTAAACGGGAAGAAGGAAATCTGGAAGATCAGTAACAACTCTAACTGGATTAATTTGCTTTGTAAGACTATATGTTCCTTCAACCATCTCTGTATAATAAACAGTTGAATGCAACCCCATCCTTCTGCTATATCGATCACCAAAAGATTGAATTCCGGCAGCACGATCAACATAATTCTGATATCTTCTTTTTTAGAAAGAATTCTGATATCTTCCCGTGGGCTATACTGTTAGCTATCCACGTACACAATTCTGATATCTTCTCTTCTAAATTCCAGCTCTCAGTTTTTATCTCTACCGTCTGCTATTTTGGTCAAGTAGTAGAGTAGAACTGAACTGTAAAATTAGTATTACTCACATCAAAAGATTCGTCCTCCCCGCGGATTACACGTATTAGGCACCAGCATGTACTACTGTATAGATACCAAATTGCGCTGCTACCTACTCCCTCAGTCCCATAATGTAAGATGCTTTTTGACACTAGTGTAGTGTTGAAAAACGTCTTACATTATGGGACGGAGGGAGTAGTTCTCAGTTGCCCAAGCAGTTCGCTGTGGGATGCAGGTATGCAACACACACTGAAATTTCACCAGGTCAGCAGTGGAATTATGCGCTAAACTGTACCCGGTCTTGGATTTTCTAAGTAAAAACAGGGCACAGTGGCATTTATCTGAAACGGGTCCTAAATTACCACACGCAAGTACATGATTCTACATCGCTCGCTAGAAGGATTAGGAATGAGGGATCGGTGACCAACCAGGAGTACTTGTCGCAGGCGCAGCCGCGGGCGGCGGCGGCGGAGGCGGCTCCTGAGGTTCTGAGACCAGCGGCGCGTACATATAGGAGTCGGACGCGAGGTACTCCGCGATCGCCTTGGCGAGTCCCGGGCCAGCTGCCACCTTGCGCCGCCGCTTCCCTGCCGCCGGCTTCGTCCGGACGCCGAGCAGGTCCTTCTTCTCCATGGATATCGCTCGCTCGTTGTTGGGTTTGGGGGCTCTTTCGTGCAGAGGTTTTGCGAAGTGGGTTTGGATCGGTGGAGCGAAGCGGTGGGAGAGTAGAGTAGGTGGAGCAAGGGGTTTCAACGTGGCGGCTCTGGAGGCTTCCGCGAGCCTCTGGGGGGACGCGTGGTGCTGGGGCGGTGCCCTTTGGTCGAGCGTGGTGGACATCTGGACTGGAGCCAAACGGTCGTGTAGGACTTCTGGACACGCCCGCGCTGTTTGGATTGATGTTTTTTTTCTGCGGGGTGTTTGGATTGATGTTGCTTGGGTTAGGCCGGTGGTAGTATCAATAAGTGACACAATATATTAAAAAGTAGAGGAAATTTACAGGAAATTTTTGCATGAATCTTTGTGTACGATCTCATGAATATAGTATCGACTGGGACTTCATTACGTTTCAATCGACTAAGACTTAGCAATTCTGATCATAAGTTAGTATCATGTGTATGATATTAGTGTGTGATACTAGCTTATAATCTCTACTCTTAATGTCTCAGTTGGTAGTTTCCGTTCCGGATTTATTTTCGTCCCATCTTCCCTTTTTTTTCGTCCTCCCTCCCACCTCTCAATTTTGTTGGGTTTTTTTCGTCGGTTTTTTACTCGGCCCCCTCCCACCTCCCAATTTTGTCCGATTTTTCTTCGTCCCACCTCCCACCACCCCATCGTACTGGTTCTTTTTCTCTTCACTCTTTCCTTGCAAACCAATAATTTCCTAACATATAAAAGATCACGAATCTATCTTTCCTTACCTGAATCAATCGCCCCCTACATCGGTGCATTTCTTTATTAAGAAAACTAATACGTAAATCTTAACGCATTGTAAACAAATCCTGTTATGGACCTAATTAATTTATTATGGAATTTGTACGGTTCTTTTTCTCTCCACTCTTTCCTTGCAAACTAGTAATTTCCTAACATATAAAAGATCACGAATCTATCTTTCCTTACCCGAATCAATCGATCCCTACATCAGTGCATTTCTTTATTAAGAAAACTAACACGTAAATCTTAACGCATTGTAAACAAATCCCGTTATGGACCTAATTAATTTATTATGGAATCTGTATGTGGTCGTATCTCTCCCCTCGTGAAAAAATCGCATCCATCTCCCATTAAAAAGGAAAAGAGAACATGAACGATCAATCCCACACCCTGCATCTCAGTAGCAAAAAATCGCCACCGCCTCTGCGCCTCGCCGTGTGCCCGTCTCGAGCCATGCCTCGCCTGCATGGCTGGACGCCGCCGTCTCCACCGCCACGTACAAGAAAATAGTGGGCAGAACCATTCATTCAAATCGCACACCCCCACCCTCCTCCGCAATCCCTAGGCCCGCATCATCCTATCGCTTTCCCCTCAATGTAGATGGTGCCGAGCGGCGGCCTCGAGCACCGACAGCGCCGTCCTCTCTATCTTCGCCGCGTCGAGAGATGGGCCGAGGCTATCGTCGGTTTGCCGCCCATGATTGGGCCGCCTCCGGTTGTCGCGCACCACCGGCTCCACCTAACGTGCCCGACCCTCTCCGCTTTCGACATTCCGGCGACCACATCCCTCCGCACCTTCATCCATCATCCACAAGGCCACTCCCTGCACCCACCCTCCTAAATTCTCCATACCGGGGGACAATCACCGAAGATCCAAGTTGGCCCGATATCAATTTTCTTACGTGCTTTCTTTATCAGTTGGTGATGGGAATGGGTTCCAATTTCTCTATCTGACTATGGATTCGCAGGCAAGAAGCGCTTCTACATGCATATAATCGCCAAGATCTCGTCAGCGACGTCATCTCTTTCATGTGCTTTACTGCATCACATAAGTCGTGTCTCGACAGCAAAATTGTAGGAGTAACCGGTCCTGGTTGCACAACCTTTTGAATAAGAATAGGGCCAGGCAGATTAAGGAGTTCGCTGACGTGAAGAGTTGGATTGTGTGATACCACCATTCAATTGTGCCATTCTTTTGTTTTTTAGGAGGAAACGATAGGAGAGGCTTCTACTGAATTTAATTAACAAAAGATATCGATGTTACATATTTACAAGAGGGGTGCCACTTGTTTGTTGTTTTGCCTCAATTTCTCTTAACGCGTTCCTACCTTCTGTCATGCGATGACAAAGGCGTTCCAGGAGGCGTTGCGCATGATGAAACGTTGGTGAGTCACAGGTGCACTAGGTCATCATGGCCTCCAACAGTACCACATGGTACGTTGAGGTTCACGCATAATCAACAGGTTGAAGATGAAGTTGTGTGAGTCATAAATTGGAGTGGCTCGTGATTCTGTATGTTAGCCCTTCCTTGTAGGTGCTTCTCAAGCTAGAGGACAACATATTAGTCAAGACATTAGGGATCCTCATTGATGTTTTATCTCTCGTCTGCACTTATTTTGTTTGCTCCAATTCTATATATTCTCACGAGTACATGAGGTGTAAGCATGTGCAATGTAGTTCCTTTTTCTACATATGGTGATTGATTTCTTCTTTGGTAACCCAACTAACGGATGGTAATCAATCTTCAAATACCAAAACCAAACGTACAAGGCAACAATCAATTCATGTATCACAATCAGATTCTTCTTTAGTACCCAGCTTAACCCACGGATGGTAATCAATCTCCAAATAAAGGAAACAATCACCGTCGTTTACCTCTCGCCAATGTTACATAAAAATAACGCTGAGAATTTAGATGTATTGTTTGTCATGGAGTTGTGGCTGGCCGATTACATGAAATTAATTCCCTCAGTTGTGGTGGCAAATATAATACACATAATCCATATTGTTATGCACTAGCACGTGTGCGTGTGAAATAAATGGATTATGGTCCCGTACCTAATAAGATGGATATGTGTGTGTGTTAGAGAGAGAGAGAAAGAGAGAGAGAGGGAGAGGGGGAGAGAGAGTGAGGGAGAGGGGGAGAGAGAGTGAGGAAGAGGGAGGGAGAGAGTGTGTGTGTGTGAGAATTTGATGGTAAAAAAGGTCACCAATGTCACATGATATGTATGAGAATATTAAATGTAATATTAACATAATTGATATTGAACTCTTAAAATTAATGTGGCCCCGTTGCAACGCATGGGGGTTCTTGTAGTGTAGGTTAGTATCTTAGTGTTCTTATCTAGAATAGTAGTACATTATTTATTATGATATGGTATCATGATATGATACTTAATCTTTTTTTCTTTATATACTTCTATGTCATCTTATCAGAATTGACTAGTTGGTATGCATAATACAAGCTATGATACTCTCATTACAGGTAAACTTGGTCTCCTGTTCAAGGGGCTCTTTATTATATCTGGTGACCTTTGCTGGGAGGGAGGTCATAAAAAGCTTGCCCTATTCATGAGTAAACATTTGATAGTAGCCTCATTAGATTTTGGATCTTCCCTGGTATATTCAAGCAATAGATAGAAAGATAGACTAAATAATTCTAGAGCTACAAAGCTAGTTACCAAATTGTTAGCACCACATAAAAACATTCCCCTTACAGTAGCCATCAACCGTACGATGAAAAGTATGGATCTCGAAGCACGTGAAGTAGCAACTACATGTTTTTTTATGTTCGTTGTGGGCTTCATCGACGCAAATGTGTTGAAGAATCTACACCAACCTTATCACTTCACAGTCGTTGTCTTCCCCTTCCTCAATTTCCAATTCGTGACACGGAAGCGGCAAGATGAGAGTGTGAGACCACTCCCCGCTCATATCATTGGCGGGCTGCGCCGAGGGCGACATGGCAGAGTTGGGCTGGGCATGGGGGTGGCGCACTGGTGTTGCCGCTATTGATTTCTTCAACGAGGCGGATTACGTTGGCGGGTGCGTGTGGTGGTCACAACGGCGAGGCTTCTCGCTGCTTTGCTTGCGCCGGTGGCGACGGGAGTGGCGGTGAAGCTCAATTTTGGATGAGCTAGACGCGGCGGTTGTCTAGTCATGGACGAAGAGGATGATGTGGCGCCGTCAGGGGCAGGTGGGCACGCGGAGGCCGAGCATGTTTTGCAAGTCCACACTCTCCTTCTTCGTCTCCCTCCCGTACCTATCTCTGTCCTTGATCTCTCTCTCTCTCTCTCTCTCTCTGCTCATCTTCCCTCTCTCCCTCGTTCGGTTAGCCCTGGAGCCCGAGCGCCATGGCTGTGTCAGTGAGCTCCTAGACATCGTCGTGGTAGCCTCCTGATGTGCTTGTAAAGAAAAATTAATTGCATTTTTTGTCTGAATTGGGGTGAGAAAATTTGATGCGTGTATGAAGATTTTTTTTCATAAATATATAGCATTTTTTCATATTGCCTAGCAATTCCTTTAGTCCTCATTTGGTAGTTTTAGTCCTCGCTGATTTGTGGTTATGCATTTGATAAAGTTTATTTCAAACTTCATGGAAAAATTGTCATGCCATCATGCACGAGAGACGCATCAGTTTTTATGAACAACTCAAATGAAGAAACATTGTGGTTAGTACTTAGTACTAGGGCACATGGCAATTATAGCAATATAAATGTAAAGCACGCGACAAAACATGGACCATATCTACCTAGATGTCAAGATTCACCATCCATAAGCATTTCAGTTTTGTTTATTTTAATGTGTCCCATGGCATTGGAAAATTGTTCAATTTAACAATGTGTCCCATGGCATTTTCACGTGTGTCCCCATGCCAAAAATATATTGTAGGAAAATTTTTGTGCAGAACATGACAATTATAATGTACCCCCTCTGTTTTTAGAATATAAGGTGTATCCATTTTCATGCAAGTAAAATGCGTCTATGTTTGACCATGATTTTGGAACAAATTATCAATATTTTGAAGAAAATATGCCCTAAAGACAATAATAAAGTTATTATTTATATTTTCTTATATCATGATAAATGTTTATTATTCATGCTAGAATTGTATTAACCGGAAACTTAATACATGTGTGAATACATAGACAAAACATAGTGTCCCTAGTATGCCTCTACTTGACTAGCTTGTTAATCAAAGATGGTTAGGTTTCCTAACCATAGACATGTGTTGTCATTTGATGAACGGGGTCACATAATTAGAGAATGATGTGATGGACAAAACCCATCTGTTAGTTTAGCATAATGATCGTTTAATTTTATTGCTATTGCTTTCTGTTGGGTTCTACGGTAGGGCGCGTCAACTGCAAATTAAAATTTTCCTACACGCAGAATGTTATCTGTTGAGTATGCGTTGGTTTTCCCTTGAAGAGGAAAGCGTGATGCAACATAGTAGCGTAAGTATTTGCCCCAGTTTTTTAGAACCAAGGTATCAATCCAGTAGGAGGTAACACACAAGTCACCTAGTACCTGCACAAACAAACAAGAACCTCGCAACCAACGCGATAAAGGGGTTGTCAATCCCTTCACGGTCACTTACAAAAGTGAGATCTGATACAGATAATAAGATAAATATTTTTGGTATTTTTATGATATAGATTGGAAAATAAAGATTCCAAAATAAATGGTAATAGAAATAGCAAGTTGATAGGAAAATAATATGATGGAAGATAGACCCGGGGGCCATATGTTTCACTAGTGGCTTCTCTCAAGATAGCAAATTCTACGGTGAGTGAACAAATTACTGTCGAGCAATTCATAGAAAAACGCATAGTTATGAGAATATCTAGGCATGATCATGTATATAGGCATCACGTCCGCGACAAGTAGACCGAGTCGATTCTGCATCTACTACTATTACTCCACACATCGACCGCTATCCAGCATGCATCTAGAGTGTTGAGTTCATAAGAACAGAGTAACGCATTGGGCAAGATGACATGATGTAGAGAGATAAACTCAAGCAATATGATATAAACTCCATCTTTTTATCCTCGATGGCAACAATACAATACGTGCCTTGCTACCCTTGCTGTCACTGGAAAAGGACACCGCAAGATTGAACCCAAAGCTAAGCACTTCTCCCATTGCAAGAAAGATCAATCTAGTAGGCCAAACCAAACAGATAATTCGAAGAGACTTGCAAAGATATTTAAATCATGCATAAAAGATTTCAGAGAAGAATCAAATATTGTTCATAGATAATCTTGATCATAACCCCACAATTCACCGGATCTCGACAAACACACCGCAAAAAGAATTACATCAAATAGATCTTCAAGAGAATCAAGGAGAACTTTGTATTGAGATCCAAAGAGAGAGAAGAAGCCATCTAGCTAATAACTATGGACCCGAAGGTCTGTGGTAAACTACTCACACATCATCGGAGAGGCTATGGTGTTGATGTAGAAGCCCTCCATGATCGATTCCCCCTTCGACAGAGCACCGGAAAAGGCCCCAAGATGGGATCTCACGGGTACAGAAGGTTGCGGTGGTGGAAATAGGGTTTCGTGGTGCTCCTGGATGTTTTCGGGGTATATGGGTATATATAGGAGGAAGAAGTACGTCGGTGGAGCTGCGAGGGGCCCACGAGGGTGGGGGCGCACCTCCCTGCCTCATGGCCTCCTTGCTTCTTTTTTGACGTCCACTTCAAGTCTCCTGGATCACGTTTGTTCCAAAAATAACTCTCTCGAAGGTTTTATCCCATTTGGATTCCGTTTGATATTACTTTTTCGCGAAACACTGAAATAGGCAAAAAAACAGCAATTTGCACTGGGCCTTTGGTTAGTAGGTTAGTCTCAAAAATATATAAAAAGGTAAATTAAAGCCCATTAAACATCCAAAATAGATAATATAATAGCATGGGACAATCAAAAATTATAGATACGTTGGAGACGTATCAAGCATCCCCAAGCTTATTTCCTGCTCGTCCTCGAGTAGGTAAATGATAAAAACAGAATTTTTGATGTGGAATGCTACCTACCATAATTCTCAATGTAATTTTCTTTATTGTGGCATGAATGTTCAGATCCGAAAGATTCAAGACAAAAGTTTAATATTGACATAAAAATAATAATACTTCAAGCATACTAACAAAGCAATCATGTCTTCTCAAAATAACATGGCCAAAGAAAGTTATCCCTACAAAATCATATAGTCTTGCTATGCTCTATCTTCACCACACAAAATATTTAAATCATGCACAACCCCGATGACAAGCCAAGCAATTGTTTCATACTTTTGTTGTTCTCAAACTTTTTCAATCTTCATGCAATACATGAGCGTGAGCCATGGACATAGCACTATAGGTGGAATAGGATGATGGTTCTGGAGAAGACAAAAAAGAGAAGATGGTATCACATCAACTAGGCGTATCAACGGGCTATGGAGATGCCCATCAATAGATATCAATGTGAGTGAGTAGGGATTGCCATGCAACGGATGCACTAGAGCTATAAGTGTATGAAAGCTCAAAAAGAAACTAAGTGGGTGTGCATCCAACTTGCTTGCTCACGAAGACCTAGGGCATATTGAGGAAGTCCATCATTGGAATATACAAGCCAAGTTCTATAATGTAAAATTCCCATTAGTATATGAAAGTGACAACATAGGAGACTCTATCATGAAGATCATGGTGCTACTTTGAAGCACAAGTGTGGTAAAAGGATAGTAGCATTGTCCCTTCTCTCTTTTTCTCTCTTTTTTTGGGCCTTCTTTTTTTCTTTTTTATGTCCTTCCTCTTTTATTTTCTCTTTTTTTTGTCCGGAGTCTCATCCCGACTTGTGGGGGAATCATAGTCTCCATTATCCTTTCCTCACTTGGGACAATGCTCTACTAATGATGATTGATACGTCCATTTTGCATCATGCTTTTATATCGATATTTAGTGCATTATGGGCTGTTATTACACATTATGTCACAATACTTATGCCTATTCTCTCTTATTTTACAACATTTACATAAAGAGGGAGAATGCCGGCAGCTGGAATTCTGGGCTGGAAAAGGAGCAAATATTAGAGACCTATTCTGCACAGCTCCAAAAGTCCTGAAACTTCACGGAAGTTATTTCCAGAATATATAAAAAATACTGAGCGCAAGAAGTACCAGAGGGGGCCACCCACCAGCCACGAGGGTGGGGGCGCGCCCTACCCCCTTGGGCTCGCCCCCTACCTCGTGGGCCCCCTGGTGGCCCTTCGATGCCCATCTTTGGCTATATGGTGTCTTTTGTTGAGGAAAAAATATAAGCAAGCTTTCGGGACAAAAATCCGCCGCCACGAGGCGGAACCAATCTAGGGCTCCGGCAGAGCTGTTCTGCCGGGGACACTTCCCTTCGGGAGGGGGAAATCATCACCATCGTCATCACCAACGATCCTCTCATCGGGAGGGGGTCAATCTCCATCAACATCTTCACCAGCACCATCTCATCTCAAACCCTAGTTCATCTCTTGTATCCAATCTTTGTATCCAAACCTCAGATTGGTACCTGTGGGTTGCTAGTAGTGTTGATTACTCCTTGTAGTTGATGCTAGTTGGTTTTCTTGGTGGAAGATCATATGTTCAGATCCATTATGCATATTAATACCCCTCTGATTATGAACATGAATATGCTTTGTGAGTAGTTACATTTGTTCCTGAGGACATGGGAGAAGTCTTGCTATTAGTAGTCATGTGAATTTGGTATTCGTTCAATATTTTGATGAGATGTATGTTGTCATCCCTCTTGTGGTGTCATGTGAACGTCAACTACATGACACTTCACCATTGTTTGGGCCTAGAGGGAGGCATTGGGAAGTAACAAGTAGATGATGGGTTGCTAGAGTGACAGAAGCTTAAACCCTAGTTTATGCGTTGCTTCGTAAGGGGCTGATTTGGATCCATATGTTTCATGCTATGGTTAGGTTTACCTTAATACTTCTGTTGTAGTTGTGGATGCTTGCAACGGGGGTTAATCATAAGTGGGATGCTTGTCCAAGTAAGGACAACACCCAAGCACCGGTCCACCCACATATCAAATTATCAAAGTACAGAACGTGAATCATATGATCGTGATGAAAACTAGCTTGACGATAATCCCCATGTGTCCTCGGGAGCGCTTTCCTTCATATAAGAGTTTGTCCAGGCTTGTCCTTTGCTACAAAAAGGATTGTGCCATCTTGCTGCACCTTATTTACTTTTATTACTTGTTACTCATCACAAATTACCTTATCACAAAACTATCTGTTACCGATAATTTCAGTGCTTGTAGAGAATACTTCGCTGAAAACCGCTTATCATTTCCTTCTGCTCCTCGTTGGGTTCGATACTCTTACTTATCAAAAGGACTAAGATAGATCCCCTATACTTGTGGGTCATCAATGATCATCACACTTTTATTTACTTACAACTCAAAAATTACAACTCGATGCTAGAACAAAATATGACTCTATGTGAATGCCTCCAGCGGTGTACCGGGATGTGCAATAAATCAAGAGTGACATGTATGAAAGAATTGTGCACGTGGCTTTGCCACAAATACGATGTCAACTACATGATCATGCAAAGCAATATGACAATGATATAAATTGTCATAATAAACGGAATGGTGGTAAGTTACATGGCAATATATCTCGGAATGGCTATGGAAATGCCATAATAGGTAAGTATGGTGGTTGTTTTGAGAAAGGTAATTGGTGGGTTTATGATACCGGCGAAAGTCGCGCAATACTAGAGAGGATAGCAATGGTGGAAGGGTGAGAGTGCGTATAATCCATGGACTCAACATTAGTCATAAAGAACTCACATACTTATTGCAAAAATCTATTAGTTATTGAAACAAAGTACTACACGCATGCTCCTAGGGGTATAGATTGGTAGGAAAATACCATCGCTCATCCCCGACCGCCACTCATAAGGAAGACAATCAATAAATAAATCATGCTCCGACTTCATCACATAACGGTTCACCATACGTGCATGCTACGGGAATCACAAACTTTAACACAAGTATTTATCAAATTAACAACTACTCAACTAGCATGACTCTAATATCATCATCTTTATATCTCAAAACAATCATCAAGTATCAATCTTCTCATAGTATTCAATGCACTTTTTATGATAGTTTTTATTATACCCATCTTGGATGCCTATCATATGAGGACTAATTTTATAGCCAAAGCAAATTACCATATTGTTTTATAAGAATCTTAAAATAATATAAGTGAAGCATGAGAGATCAATAATTTCTATAGAATAAAATCACCATCGTGCTCTAAAAAGATATAAGTGAAGCACTAGAGCAAAATTTTCTAGCTCAAAAGATATAAGTGAAGCACATAGAGTATTCTAATAAATTTCGATTCATGTGTGTATCTCCCAAAAGGTGTGTAAAGCAAGGATGGTTGTGGTAAACTAAAAAGCAAAGACACAAATCATACAAGACGCTCCAAGCAAAACACATATCATGTGGTGAATAAAAATATAGCCTCAAGTAAAGTTACCGATAGACGAAGACGAAAGAGGGGATGCCTTCCGGGGCATCCCAAGCTTAGGCTTTTGGTTGTCCTTGAATTTTACCTTTGGGTGCCTTGGGAATCCCCAAGCTTAGGCTCTTTCCACTCTTTATTCCAAAATCCATCAAATCTTTACCCAAAACATGAAAACTTCACAACACAAAACTTCAACAGAAAATCCCATGAGCTCCGTTAGTATAAGAAAACAAACCACCACTTAAAGGTACTGTAATTAACCCAATCTTTATTTATATTGGTGTTAAACCTACTGTATTCCAACTTCTCTATGGTTCATACCCCCGATACTAGCCATAGATTCATCAAAATATACAAACAACACACGAAAAACAGAATAGTCTGTAGTAATCTGTAGGTTTCGAATATTTCTGTAACCCCAAAAATTCTGAAACAAATTGGTGGACATGAGGAATTTGTTTATTAATCATCTGAAAAAAGAATCAACCTAATTTCACTCTCCAGTAAAAAAATGGCAGCAGATCTCGTGAGCGCTAAAGTTTCTGTTTTTTACAGCAAGATCACATAAACTTCCCCCAAATCTTCCCAAAGGTTCTACTTGGCACAAACACTAATTAAAAGCATAAAACCACATCTAAACATAAGCTAGATGAATTATTTATTACTAAACAGAACTAAAAAGCAAGAAACAAAAATAAAATTGGGTTGCCTCTCAACAAGCGCTATCGTTTAACGCCCCTAACTAGGCATTGATAATTTCAATGATGCTCACATGAAAGATAGTAATTGAAATACAAAGAGAGCATCATAGAACATGTGACAAGCACACTTAAGTCTAACATACTTCCTATGCATAGGTATTTTATAAGCAATCAAATTATCAAGGCAAGCAAAAACTAGCATATGCAACGAAGCGAAAAGAAACAATAGCAATCTCAACATAACGAGAGGTAATTTAGTAACATGAAAATTTCTCCAATCATATTTTACTCTCTCATAATAATTACATGTGGGATCATAAGAAAATTCAACAAAATAGCTATCACATAAAATATTTTCAACACGATTGATACGTTTCCAACGTATCTATAATTTTTGATTGTTCCATGCTATTATATTATCTGTTTTGGATGTTTATGGGCTTTATTGTACACTTTTATATTATTTTTTGGACTAACCTATTAACCCAGAGCCCAGTGCCAGTTCCTGTTTTTTTCCCTTGTTTCAGTGTTTCAAAAAAAAGGAATATCAAACGGAATGAAACCTTCGGGAGAGTTATCTTTGGAAAGAAAGCAATTGGGAGACTTGGAGTGCACGTCAGGGGATCAACGAGGAGAGCACGAGGCAGGGGGTGCGCCCACCCCCTAGGCGCGCTATCCACCCTCGTGGACCCCTCGTGGCTCCCCTGACCAACTTCTTTCGCCTATATATATATGTATATATATATATCCATATACCCTAAAACCTTCGGGGAACACAATAGATCGGGAGTTTCGTTGCCAGAAGTCTTCGTAGCCACCGAAAGCCAATCTAGACCCGTTCCGGGACCCTGTCGGAGGGGAAATCCCTCTCCGGTGGCCATCTTCATCATCCCGGCGCTCTCCATGACGAGGAGGGAGTAGTTCTCCCTCGGGGCTGAGGGTATGTACCAGTAGCTATGTGTTTGATCTCTCTCTCTCTCCCTCTCGTGTTCTTGAGGTGATACGATCTTGATGTATCGCGAGCTTTGCTATTATAGTTGGATTTTATGATGCTTATCCCCCTCTACTCTCTTGTAATGGATTGAGTTTTCCCTTTGAAGTTATCTTATCGGATTGAGTCCTTAAGGATTTGAGAACACTTGATGTATGTCTTGTCGTGCTTATCTGTGGTGACAATGGGATATCACGTGATCCACTTGATGTATGTTTTGGTGATCAACTTGCGGGTTCCGCCCATGAACCTATGCATAGGGGTTGGCACACATTTTCGTATTGACTCTCCGATAGAATCTTTGGGGCACTCTTTGAAGTTCTTTGTGTTGGTTTGAATAGATGAATCTGAGATTGTGTGATGCATATCGTATAATCATACCCACAGATACTTGAGGTGACATTGGAGTATCTAGGTGACATTAGGGTTTTTGTTTATTTGTGTCTTAAGGTGTTATTCTAGTATGAACTCTAGGATAGATTGAACGGAAAGAATAGCTTCATGCTATTTTACTACAGACTCTTGAATAGATCGATCAGAAAGGATAACTTTGAGGTGGTTTCGTACCCTACCATAATCTCTTCGTTTGTTCTCCGCTATTAGTGACTTTGGAGTGACTCTTTGTTGCATGTTGAGGGATAGTTATATGATCCAATTATGTTATTATTGTTGAGAGAACTTGCACTAGTGAAAGTATGAACCCTAGGCCTTGTTTCAATGCATTGCAATACCGTTTGTGCTCACTTTTATCATTAGTTACCTTGCTGTTTTTATATTTCAGATTACAAAAACCTTTATCTACCATCCATATACCACTTGTATCACCATCTCTTCACCGAACTAGTGCACCTATACAATTTACCATTGTATTTGGTGTGTTGGGGACACAAGAGACTCTTTGTTATTTGGTTGCAGGGTTGCTTGAGAGAGACCATTTTCATCCTACGCCTCCCACGGATTGATAAACCTTAGGTCATCCACTTGAGGGAAATTTGCTGCTGTCCTACAAACCTCTGCACTTGGAGGCCCAACAACGTCTATAAGAAGAAGGTTGTGTAGTAGACATCAACGATCCACATGCATGCAAAGTTGACACTCTTCCAAAATAGTGGGATTAACATTAACTAAAGTCATGACCTCTCCAAACCCACTTTTATCAAAAATTTCATAAGATTGAACATTCTCCAAATATGTGGGATCTAAAATTGACACTCTTCCAAACCCACTTTCAATATTTCAAACATTATTATCAATCTTATATTCATCATGGGGCTTAAATAAATTTTCAAGATCATAAGAAGAATCACCCCAATCATGAGCATTGCAACAAATAGTAGTCATAGCAAAACTAGGATCCCCAAGCTTGAGGTTTTGCATATCATTAACACAATTGGCATTAAGAGAATTTATGATAACATAATTGCAATCATGCTTTTCATCGAAGGAACTATCAAGTATGGGTGCAATAGCAACGATCTCATGTTTAACATAAGGAACTATAGCAAACTCATATTCATAAATATTGGCATCATGGCCACAAGAATAGCAAGCATCATTTTCATCAAGGGATATTTCAATCAAATCATCGGAATCATAATTATCTATAGATTCATGCATATCATTATTTTCTCCCCAAGCAACGGTCATTCTTTCAATAAATTATTTGACATAGACATTATGAGCATAGTTTTCATAGCAATATTTAAGTATGTCAAAATTTTCAGATTCGTAGAGAGTAATATCATACTTTTCAATCAAAGAAGCAACTTCATAAGCACCCTTAAGAGCAACAAATTCTTTAATTTGTTCGATATCGTAGTAACTATAAACATCATTTGCATAAGAAGATAAGATTTCATTATCTAAACTCACATAGTTAGGGGAGGTGTTTTTTAGGGTTCTTAGAGCAACAAGTAAAATCATAAATTTCACAAAGATTCCAAGCATAACATAGCAATATGTTTATTTGATCCCATAAGATTCTCCCTTTTCAAACAAATGGTGACACACAAAATGAGCATGCTCATCTAAAGATTTCCCATCAACTAGGCTAGTTGGGGTTTCAGCACGAGCGCATAAGGATCGAATATGATCCAAGTAGAACACTTTAAGTGAATCCATATCAATAGATTTTTAGCAAGAAAATAGAAGGCACATGGAAATACAAACAAAGATACATGCGGGAAGAAGGCGAAGAAAAGGCAAAGGTTTTCGAAAATCGTTTTAGAAGTGGGGAGAGGAAAATGAGAGGCAAATGGCAAATAATGTAATGTGAGGGATAAGAGTTTGTGATGGGTACTTGGTATGTCTTGACTTGATGCAACCTCCCTGGCAATGGCGCCGGAAATCCTTCTTGCTACCTCTTGAGCATGCATTGGTTTTCCCTTGAAGAGAAAAGGGTGATGCAGCACAGTAGCGTAAGTATTTCCCTCGGTTTTTGAGAACCAAGGTATCAATCTAGTAGGAGGTAACACACAATCACCTAGTACCTGCACAAACAAACAAGAACCTCGCAACCAACGTGATAAAGGGGTTGTCAATCCCTTCACGGCCACTTACGAAAGTGAGATCTGATAGAGATAATAAGATAAATAGTTTTGGTATTTTTATGATATAGATTGGAAAATAAATATTGCAAACTAAACGGTAATAGAAATAGCAAGTTGATAGGAAAATAATATGATGGAAGATAGACCCGGGGGCCATAGGTTTCACTAGTGGCTTCTCTCAAGATAGCAAATTCTACGGTGGGTGAACAAATTGTTGTCGAGCAATTCATAGAAAAACGCATAGTTATGAGAACATCTAGGCATGATCATGTATATAGGCATCACGCCCCGGACAAGTAGACCGAAACGATTTTGCATCTACTACTATTACTCCACACATCGACTGCTATCCAGCATGCATCTAGAGTATTAAGTTCATAAGAACAGAGTAACGCATTAGGCAAGATGACATGATGTAGAGGGATAAACTCAAGCAATATGATATAAACCCCATATTTTTATCCTCGATGGCAACAATACAATGCGTGCCTTGCTGCCCCTGTTGTCACTGGGAAAGGACACCGCAAGATTGAACCCAAAGCTAAGCACTTCTCCCATTGCAAGAATGATCAATCTAGTAGGCCAAACCAAACTGATAATTCGAAGAGACTTGCAAAGATATTTAAATCATGCATAAAAGATTTCAGAGAAGAATCAAATATTGTTCATAGATAATCTTGATCATAAACCCACAATTCATCGGATCTCAACAAACACATCGCAAAAAGAATTACATCGAATAGATCTCCAAGAGAATCAAGGAGAACTTTGTATTGAGATCCAAAGAGAGAGAAGAAGCCATCTAGCTAATAACTATGGACCCGAAGGTCTGTGGTAAACTACTCACACATCATCGGAGAGGCTATGGTGTTGATGTAGAAGCCCTCCGTGATCGATTCCCCCTCCGGCAGAGCGCCGGGAAAGGCCCCAAAATGGGATCTCACGGGTACAGAAGGTTGCGGCGGTGGAAATAGGGTTTCGTGGTGCTCCTAGATGTTTTCGGGGTATATGGGTATATATAGGAGGAAGAAGTACATCGGTGGAGCTGCAAGGGGCCCACGAGGGTGGGGGCGCGCCTACCCCCCTGGGCGCACCTCCCTGCCTTGTGGCCTCCTCGCTTATTTGTTGACATCCACTCCAAGTCTCCTGGATCATGTTTGTTCCAAAAATAACTCTCCTGAAGGTTTTATCCCGTTTGGATTCCGTTTGATATTCCTTTTCTGACCTCATAGGTTCCTTCCCTTAAGCGCGCGACCCCTTAGGTTCAAGCCGGCTTGGTCGTAGTTCGAATCATCTCCGAACTGCATGGTTGGTAGCGGCCCCTAGCAAGGCATGCCGAACACCAAGCAGACTATGAAGCTGGTTAGGCGAACCTGTACATCATACTTCCATTCCTTTTGCCACACGATATATGTTGTCGGGCTCAAGGAGAGTTTGTCATCCTTGTGCTAGCCCGACCTCTTTCTCGTTCCAGTGATGCCAACCACAAACCAGATTATCTCATAATCCTTGTCGCATGGCCATGCTTATCCTGGTCGGATCACACAAGGGGCCCAGAGTATATCTCTCCTGATCGGAGGGGCAAATCCCATCTTGTTCGACCATGTCTCGCAGCATGGGTCTGGACAAGCCCGAAACCTACCTTTGTAACTACCCAGTCACGGAGTAGCGTTGGTTGGACCAAAGCAAGTCTGTCACCATCCCGGGTACAAGCGCCAGCTCAGGTCTTAGGACATAGAACGTATATTGTACTAGAGACTCACAAATGACATATCGATGCGTCTCATAGTTGGGTCTGTCCGACTCAGACCTTGTCTCAACTCAGATCCGACTACGTCGAATCCGACCAAATCCTTCCTAGTCCATATTATCCGGTTAGCATCCAATGCTCCATGGCTAGTGAGACCAAGCCATCGACCGTGTCATATGCTAGTCCAGTTGGTTGCGCATTCACATAGCCCTTTCGACTAGGGACCTTTTAGGATAGTTATCATACAATGCATAGTCCCACAGACAAGTCACGTACTTGCTGATACACATCATTGATAATGTCCAAGGACTATCTTTATTCATAAACACATAGGAAATATCATCATACATGATTGCCTCTAGGGCATATCTCCAACAGCTTTCTTCATGACTTATACATGTTCCTCTGACTATGAGATTATGCAACTCCCGAATACCGGAGGAACACCTTGTGTGCTATCAAACGTCACAACGTAACTGGGAGATTATAAAGATGATCTAAAGGTGTCTCTGATGGTGTTTGTTGAGTTGGCATAGATCGAGATTAGACTTTGTCACTCCGTGTATCGGAGAGGTATCTCTGGGCCCTCTCGGTAATGCACATCACTATGAGCCTTGCAAGCAATGTGACTAATGAGTTAGTCACGGGATGATGCATTACAGAACAAGTAAAGAGACTTACTGATAACGACATTGAACTAGGTATGATGATACCGATGATCGAATCTCGTGCAAGTAACATACCGATGACAAAGGGAACAACGTATGTTGTTATGCGGTTTGACCGATAAAGATCTTAGTAGAATATGTAGGAACCAATATGAGCATCCAGGTTCCGCTATTGGTTATTGACTGGAGATGTGTCTCGGTCACGTCTACATAGTTCTCAAACCCGTAGGGTCCGCACGCTTAACTTCCGATGACGATTTGCATTATGAGTTATGTGATTTGATGACCGAAGTTTGTTTGGAGTCCCGGATGAGATCACAGACATAACGAGGAGTCTCGAAATGGTCGAGAGGTAAAGATTCATATATTGGAAGGTTGCATTTGGACATCGAAATGGTTCCAAGTGGTTCAGGCATTTTTCCGGAGAATCGAGAGGTTACCGGAACCCCCCGGGAGAGGTATTGGGCCTATTGGGCCCTGTTGGAGGAGAGGAGAAAGGCCACATGAGCCCCCCCCCCCTTGACCAAAACGAATTGGACTAGGGGAGGGGGCCGGCCCCCCTCTTTCCTTCTCCCCTCTTCCTCCTTCCCTCCTTCTCCTAGTTGGAATAGGAAAGGGGGGGCAAATCCTACTTGGACCGGGAGTCCAAGTAGGACTCCCCCCCTTGGCGCGCCCCTTGGGCCAATCTCCTCTTCCCCCCTCCTTTATATACGTGGGAGGGGGGCACCCCAAAGACACATCAAGTCTTCTCTTAGCCGTGTGTGGTGCCCCCCTCCACAATTACACACCTCGGTCATGTCATCGTAGTGCTTAGGCGAAGCCCTGCGTCGGTAACTTCGTTATCACCGCCGCCACGCCGTCATGCTGACGGAGCTCTCCCTCATCCTCAACTGGATCAAGAGCTCGAGGGACGTCATCGTGCTGAACGTGTGCTGAACACGGAGGTGCCGTACGTTCGGTGCTAGGATCGGTTGAATCGCGAAGACATTCGACTACATCAACCGCGTTACTAAAAAGCTTCAGCTTTCGGTCTACAAGGGTACGTGGACACTGCTACCTCTTGAGAACTGCATTGGTTTTCCCTTGAAGAGGAACAAAGTAGCGTAAGTATTTCCCTCAGTTTTTGAGAACCAATGTATCAATCCAGTAGGAGGCTACGCGTCAGTCCCTCGCACCTACACAAAACAAATAAATCCTCGCAAGCCAACACGATAAGGGGTTGTCAATCCCTACACAGTCACTTACGAGAGTGAGATCTGATAGATATGATAAGATAATTTTTGGTATTTTTATGATCAAGATGCAAAGTAAAATAAAAGCAATGAAAATAACTAAGTATTGGAATATTAATATGACGAAGATAGACCCGGGGGCCATAGGTTTCACTAGTGGCTTCTCTCAAGAGCATAAGTATTTTACGGTGGGTGAACAAATTACTGTTGAGCAATTGACAAGAATTGAGAACATAGTTATGAGAATATCTAGGTATGATCATGTATATAGGCATCATGTCCGAGACAAGTAGACCGACTCCTGCCTGCATCTACTACTATTAATCCACACATCGACCGCTATCCAGCATGCATCTAGAGTATTAAGTTCAAGAGAACAGAGTAACGCTTAAGCAAGATGACATGATGTAGAGGGATAAATTCATGCAATATGATAGAAAACATCTTGTTATCCTCGATGACAACAATACAATACGTGCCTTGTTGCCCCTACTGTCACTGGGTAAGGACACCGCAAGACTGAACCCAAAGCTAAGCACTTCTCCCATTGCAAGAAAGATCAATCTAGTAGGCCAAACCAAACTGATAATTCGAAGAGACTTGCAAAGATAACCAATCATACATAAAAGAATTCAGAGAAGATTCAAATATTGTTCATAGATAAACTTGATCATAAACCCACAATTCATCGGTCTCAACAAACACACCGCAAAAGAAGATTACATCGAATATATCTCCACAAGAGAGGGGGAGAACTTTGTATTGAGATCCAAAAAGAGAGAAGAAGCCATCTAGCTAATAACTATGGAGCCGAAGGTCTGAGGTAAACTACTCACACTTCATCGGAAGGGCTATGATGTTGATGTAGAAGCCCTCCGTGATCGATGCCCCCTCCGGCGGAGCTCCGAAACAGGCCCCAAGATGGGATCTCGTGGATATAGAAAGTTAGGCAATGGAATTAGGGTTTTGGCTCCGTATCTGATCGTTTGGGGTACGTAGGTATATATAGGAGGAAGGAGTACGTCGGTGGAGCAACAGGGGGCCACGAGGGTGGAGGGCGCGCCTAGGGGGAGGCGCGCCCCCTACCTCGTGGCCTCCCTGTTGGTTGCTTGACGTAGGGTCCAAGTCTCCTGGATCTTGTTCGTTCCAAAAATCACGTTCCCGAAGGTTTCATTCCGTTTGGACTCCGTTTGATATTATTTTTCTGCAAAACTCTAAAATAGGGGGAAAAGCAATTCTGGGCTGGGCGTCCGGTTATAGGTTAGTCCCAAAAATAATATAAAATTGAATAATAATGCCCAATAATGTCCAAAACAGAGATAATATAGCATGGAGCAATCAAAAATTATAGATACGTTGGAGACGTATGAAGCATCCCCAAGCTTAATTCCTGCTCGTCCTTGAGTAGGTAAATGATAAAAACAGAATTTTTGATTTGGAATGCTACTTGGCATAATTTCAATGTAATTCTTCTTAATTGTGGTATGAATATTCAGATCCGAAAGATTCAAGACAAAAGTTTAATATTGACATAAAAATAATAATACTTCAAGCATACTAACTAAGCAATTATGTCTTCTCAAAATAACATGGCTAAAGAAAGTTATCCCTACAAAATCATATAGTCTGGCTATGCTCTATCTTCACCACACAAAGTATCTAAATCATGCACAACCCTGATGACAAGCCAAGTAATTGTTTCATACTTTTGACATTCTCAAACTTTTTCAATCTTCACGCAATACATGAGCGTGAGCCATGGACATAGCACTTTAGGTGGAATAGAATGGTGGTTGTGGAGAAGACAAAAAGGGAGAAGATAGTCTCACATCAACTAGGCGTATCAACGGGCTATGGAGATGCCCATCAATAGATATCAATGTGAGTGAGTAGGGATTGCCATGCAACGGATGCACTAGAGCTATAAGTATATGAAAGCTCAAAAAGAAACTAAGTGGGTGTGCATCCAACTTGCTTGCTCACGAAGACCTAGGCATTTTGAGGAAGCCCATCATTGGAATATACAAGCCAAGTTCTATAATGAAAAATTCCTCACTAGTATATGAAAGTGATACATAGGAGACTCTCTATCATGAAGATCATGGTGCTACTTTGAAAGCACAAGTGTGGTAAAAGGATAGTAGCATTGTCCCTTCTCTCTTTTTCTCTCATATTTTTTTATTTGGCTTTTCTCTTTTTTTATGGCCTTTTTTTATTTTTTTATTTTTCGTCCTGGAGTCTCATCCCGACGTGTGGGGGAATCATAGTCTCCATCATCCTTTCCTCACTTGGGACAATTATTCTCTAAAAATGCTGATCATCACACTTTTATTTACTTACAACTCAACAATTACAACTCGATACTTAGAACAAAATATGACTCTATGTGAATGCCTCCGGCGGTGTACAGGGATATGCAATGAATCAAGAGTGACATGTATGAAAGAATTATGAACGGTGGCTTTGCCACAAATACAATGTCAACTACATGATCATGCAAATCAATATGACAATGATGGAGCGTGTCATAGTAAACGGAACGGTGGAAAGTTGCATGGCAATATATCTCGGAATGGCTATGGAAATGCCATGATAGGTAGGTATGGTGGCTGTTTTGAGGAAGGTATATGGTGGGTGTATGATACCGGTGAAAGGTGCGCGGTATTAGAGAGGCTAGCAATGGTGGAAGGATGAGAGTGCGTATGATCCATGGACTCAACATTAGTCATAAAGAACTCATATACTTATTGCAAAAATCTACAAGCTATCAAAGCAAGGTATTACGCGCATGCTCCTAGGGGGATAGATTGGTAGGAAAAAAACCATCACGCGTCCCCGACCGCCACTCATAAGGAAGACAATCAATAAATAAATCATGCTCCAAGTTCATCACATAACGGTTCACCATATGTGCATGCTACGGGAATCACAAACTTTAACACAAGCATTTCTCAAATTCACAACTACTCAACTAGCATGACTCTAATATCACCATCTCCATATCTCAAAACAATCATCAAGTATCAAACTTCTCATAGTATTCAACACACTCATAAGAGAATTTTATTATTAATCTTGTATACCTAGCATATTAGGATTATTTAAGCAAATTACCATGCTATTTAAGACTCTCAAAATAATCTAAGTGAAGCATGAGAGATAAATAGTTTCTATAAAACAAATCCACCACCGTGCTCTAAGAGATATAAGTGAAGTACTAGAGCAAAACTATATAACTCAAAAGATATAAGTGAAGCACATAGAGTATTCTAATAATTTCCGAATCATGTGTGTCTCTCTCAAAAGGTGTGTACAGCAAAGATGATTGTGGTAAACTAAAAAGCAAAAAATCAAATCATACAAGACGCTCCAAGCAAAACACATATCATGTGGTGAATAAAAATATAGCTCCAAGTAAAGTTACCAATGGAAGTAGACGAAAGAGGGGATGCCTTTCGAGGCATCCCCAAGCTTTGGCTTTTAGGTGTCCTTAGATTATATTGGGGTTTCCATGGGCATACCCAAGCTTAGGTTCTTTCCACTCCTTGTTCCATAATCCATCAAATCTTTACCCAAAACTTGAAAACTTCACAACACAAAACTTAAAGTAGAAAATCTCGTGAGCTCCGTTAGCGAAAGAAAACAAAAGACCACTTCAAGGTACTGTAATGAACTTGTTATTTATTTATATTGGTGTTAAACCTACTGTATTCCAACTTCTCTATGGTTTATAAACTATTTTACTAGCCATAGATTCATCAAAATAAGCAAACAACACACGAAAAACAGAATCTGTCAAAAACAGAACAGTCTGTAGTAATCTGTAGCTAGCGCAAGATCTGGAACCCCAAAAATTCTAAAATAAATTGTTGGAAGTGAGGAATGTATCTATTAATCATCTGCAAAAATAATTAACTAAATATCACTTTCCAAATAAAAATGCAGCAGTTCTCTTGAGCGCTAAAGTTTCTGTTTTTTACAGCAAGATTAACAAGACTTTCCCCAAGTCTTCCCAACGGTTCTACTTGGCACAAACACTAATTAAACACAAAAAACACAACCAAAACAGAGGCTAGATAAATTACTTATTACTAAACAGGAGAAAAAATCAAGGAATAAAAATAAAATTGGGTTGCCTCCCAACAAGCGCTATCGTTTAACGCCCCTAGCTAGGCATAAAAAGCAAGGATAGATCTAGGTATTGTCATCTTTGGTTTTAGGGAAGAAAAGAGAAAACTTGCTATCTATGGAATTAATATTTCTATTTTGATAAAGCACATGGCTATTGATGGTAGAAGAAAGATTAAGTACATTATGAAATTTGTATCTAAGCTAGCCTTCATCTCTTTGATAGATTCGTTTTGGTAAGAGAGCAAAAGAGATGTAGACTCAACTTTCTCATTCATGGGGTGCCCAAATATGGTTTTGATCTTCTCATAAGTGTCTACGGCATCCCCTTCAAGAAAGCCTTCTTCAAATATAGAATCTAAGACATGCTTAAAAGAAGAAGGAAGGGCAATATAAAAGCTTTTTAAGTAAATTTCAATTTGGTATTGAGGCACATAGCTAGCCCTGATCCTTAATAGTCTATACCAAGCATATTTCAAAGATTCATCAAGTAAATAACGAAAAATTCCGGAATCATCTTCATCAAAATTATTAATATTCTCATTGATAACTCCGGTAGGTTTTTCCATAGTATCCTTATTTATGAGCTTAGCAAGAATAGAAGGATTGTCCAAAGTACAAAAACTCGGGAGAGAACCCCCAACCCTTTTTGATTCAGACATGGCGGAAGAAAGGCGAGTGAAAAAGAGAGGGCAAATAAAACGGCAAGGGTGAAGTGGGGGAGAGGAAAACGAGAGGCAAATGGCAAAAAATGTAATGCGGGAGATAAGGGTTGTGATGGGTACTTGGTATGTTGACTTTTGCGTAGACCTCCCCGGCAACGGCGCTAGAAATCCTTCTTGCTACCTCTTGAGCACTGTGTTGGTTTTCCCTTGAAGAGGAAAGGGTCATGCAACAAAGTAGCGTAAGTATTTCCCTCAGTTTTTGAGAACCAAGGTATCAATCCAGTAGGAGGCTACGCGCCAGTCCCTCGCACCTACACAAAACAAATAAATCCTCGCAACCAACACGATAAGGGGTTGTCAATCCCTACACGGTCACTTACGAGAGTGAGATCTAATAGATATGATAAGATAATATTTTGGTATTTTTATGATAAAGATGCAAAGTAAAATAAAAGGCAATGAAAATAACTAAGTGTTGGAAGATTAATATGATGGAAGATAGACCCGGGGGGCATAGGTTTCACTAGTGGCTTCTCTCAAGAGCATAAGTATTTTACGGTGGGTGAACAAATTACTGTTGAGCAATTGACAGAACTGAGCATAGTTATGAGAATATCTAGGTATGATCATGTATATAGGCATCACGTCCGAGACAAGTAGACCGACACCTACCTGCATCTACTACTATTACTCCACACATCGACCGCTATCCAGCATGCATCTAGAGTATTAAGTTCAAGAGAACAGAGTAATGCCTTAAGCAAGATGACATGATGTAGGGGGGTAAATTCATGCAATATGATAAAAAAAACCCATCTTGTTATCCTCGATGGCAACAATACAATACGTGCCTTGCTGCCCCTACTGTCACTGGGAAAGGACACCGCAAGATTGAACCCAAAGCTAAGCACTTCTCCCATTGCAAGAAAGATCAATCTAGTAGGCCAAACCAAAGTGATAATTCGAAGAGACTTGCAAAGATAACCAATCATACATAAAAGAATTCAGAGAAGATTCAAATATTGTTCATAGATAAACTTGATCATAAACCCACAATTCATCGGTCTGAACAAACACACGGCAAAAGAAGATTACATCGAATAGATCTCCACAAGAGAGGGGGAGAACTTTGTATTGAGATCCAAAAAGAGAGAAGAAGCCATCTAGCTAATAACTATGGACCCGAAGGTCTGAGGTAAATTACTCACACTTCATCGGAAGGGCTATGGTGTTGATGTAGAAGCCCTCCGTGATCGATGCCCCCTCCGGTGGAGCTCCGAAACAGGCCCCAAGATGGGATCTCGTGGATACAGAAAGTTACGGCGGTGGAATTAGGGTTTTGGCTCTATATCTGATCGTTTGGGGGTACGTAGGTATATATAGGAGGAAGGAGTACGTTGGTGGAGCAACAGGGGGCCCACGAGGGTGGAGGGCGCGCCTGGGGGTGGGTAGGCGCGCCCCCTACCTCGTGGCCTCCCTGTTGGTTGCTTGACGTAGGGTCCAAGTCTCCTGGATCTTGTTCGTTCCAAAAATCACGTTCCCGAGGGTTTCATTCTGTTTGGACTCCGTTTGATATTCTTTTTCTGTGAAACTCTAAAATAGGCAAAAACATCAATTCTGGGTTGGGCCTCCGGTTAATAGATTAGTGCCAAGAATAATATAAAAGTGAAAAATAAAGCCCATAATGTCCAAAACAGAAGATAATATAGCATGGAGCAATAAAAAATTATAGATACGTTGGAGACGTATCAGACACACTCTCCCGTCTTGTTGCTATGCGTCTCCTAGATAGAACTTGTGTGATCGTAGGTAAAAATTTTGAAATACTGTGTTCCCCAACATATTTGCGATATAAAATAAATAAAATGTGAAAATTCTTTTCATGATAGATCTAATGATACAAATTTGGTATTCTATATGTCAGCACTTTTTTTCTAAAAGTTGGTCAAACATGTGCTGCATTAACTTTTGAAAAACCTAATACATCTTGTATTTTGAAACGGAGGGAGTGTATAACATCCGATTCCTTTTTTGTGTGTATTTTTAGCATGTTTTTTTTGCAGAATCAATCCCCTAAATTTTGATATGTTCCCATAGAAATTGTTGCCATCTTTTTTGAAAGAAACAAATCCCCTAATTCTACTTTACTGTGTACATTACAGTTTTTTTTGCCAAAATTTACCATATGTTCATTAGAGAACAAGTTCCTAAATTTGTCATGTATTTTTTATTATAGGTAGCATGACATTTTTATCTTTCAGACCATGGGAAAATTATTTATTAGACAATGGTAGTTTCATCATATGCAGCATGGAGATTTTATCTACTTCAGACCATGGCATTTTTATCATATGTAGCATGGCATATTTAAAAATTAGACCCTTGCATTTTATCATTTGTAGCATGACATTTTCAAAATTAGACCATGGCATTTTATCATAGGTAGCATTGCGTTTTTATTAAATAGCCCATGGCATTTTTAATAATTAGACCGTGCCATTTTATCATTTGTACTATGGCATTTTTTAATTTAATTAGACCATGACATTTTTATTTTTTTTGTAGCATGAATTTTTATTAATTAAACCATGACATTTTTATTAGACCATGGCATTTTATTAAACAGACCATGACATTTTTAATAATTAGACCATGATATTTTTATCATTTGTATAATGACATTTTTTATTTAATTAGACCGTGGTATTTTTATCATTTTGTAGCATGGCATTTTTTATTTAATTAGAGCATTGTAGTTTTATCATTTTGTAGCATATCATATTTATTAGACCATGGCATTTTTATTAATTAGACCATGGAATTTTTTCCATGGCCCTTAATTGAAAATGTTCTAGGGACCATGGAAATTTGTAAAATTTCACGACATTTTTTTAAATGTTCTAGGAAACCATGGCGTAATTTTAGAGAAACTTCTGTACTTAGTTCTCATGGCAATTGTTTTTTGATATTTGCTTACTTCACATGGCATTTTAAATAGTGAAACCTTTTGTACTTACTTCACATGGCAAATTTGGGAATTTTGTTTTTCCCACAATCATGGCAAATTTAGAGATTGTGCGTTGTTATTTTCTGTAGGCATATGGTATTTTTGCATGTTACATATAATGGCAAAAATATGTGTTTTCTCCTATTTAAAGTTTTTTCCCTGTGTTTTTCTGAAAAACTAGTTTTTGTGATACATCATGGCATTATTATATGGGAAGTGTTTGTGGCCGGGGCGCCGGTCGCGCTCCATGCGTTGGATCTCTTTTGATCCAAGGACGTTGTCTGTGCCACGTGTCACCACAGACCCGTGTTTTTTTAACGCGCACGGGTTATCCCTTCCCCAGTTTTTTGCTGCAACCGCACGGGGGCGTCATTTCGGTGCGAGGAGGCAGGGCGACCTGCGGGCGACGGGCTTGTTGGCGCCTAGAGATCAAGAGCGGCGGCGGCGGCCCAGGGCGGATCTCGATTCTCCGGTGATCTATGGCTTCCCCGGATGGTAACTCTCCCCTCCTGCTCTCCCTTTCATTGTTGTCTCCCCCTCCCCCGTTGGCTTTAGGGTTAGGGCGAGTTATGGTGCGGGCGAGTCGTTTGTGTTCCCGCGGGCCGGCGCCGGCGCCGGCACGGACGGGAACGAGGTGGTGTTCCCACGGGTCGAGGGAGGGGGCGGGGTGGTGTTCCCGCGGGTCGAGGGAGGGGGCAGGGTGGTGTTCCCGCGGGTCAAGGGAGGGGCGGGGTGGTGTTCCCGTGGGCAGAGGGAGGGGGCGGGTGGTGTTCCCGCGGGCAGATGGAGGGGGCGGGTGGTGGATTTGAATCTTGTGTTCACTAGGGATTTGGGATGGGATTGGGATTAGGATTTGGGATTTTTTTCATCCACGAACTATTGGATACAGGGAAATGGTATTCCTATGTTTAAATGGTCACTGGACACTTCTGAGGGGAATTTGTGAGGAACATTTTGTTTTAGATGATACAGTAGAACAGAGTAAAATTCAGATCACCATGTGAAGATGCATGCACACTGCTGTGTTTGTGTTTTTGTGTTGTATATAGGGCCGAAACCAACTTTGTACTTTTGCAAATGTACGTGCACTTTGTCTAAGATCATCATCTGCAAGCATGTAGGAGTACTAGAGTTTACCAGCAAATGTACTAGATCAATATGTATTCCGAACCTTTTTTTGCGTATGATGAACCAAGTTTGAACTCCGCAGCCCAATACCCCTGCTTCTGAATCGAGGATCATTTCAGATTTGATTGCTGAAACTAGAACGAACAGAAATGAATTCATCTCTGAACATGAATCTTATGCGGCGGATTTACCAGTAGCTTACACGGAGTGACGGAGTTATGACCGGCCTTGCGCCGAACGCGTGTTCGCAGCAGCAGAGTTACACGAAACATGTGAACTCTTACTTATGTATCTCAAGCTCCAGCGGTGAATAGAATGACACTGAAAATTAACTTGTTTGAGATCCTAAAGGAATCACACACCGCATAGAGGCATCCTTGTTTGCCATGTAAATCTGTAAATAGGTTTCTTGGTGCTGCAAAATCTCCTAGGTTTTATTCTATAGCAGACGTACTTGTATAAATGCTAATTTTAGAGTGCAATGTTTTATTCTGTACATTTTTTATGTGTGCTTATATGTTTCATAGGTTTTACAGATTTTTTAGGTGTTCTTGTATGTTTTTTCCTAGCTACTGATGATGCAGTTTTAGGGTTTTATTGACTTGTTTTTTTTCCTTTTTGTAGATGTCGCAGGCACCGCTGGTGAGAATGAAGGGAGTAAGAAGGTTAAGAATAAGATCAAGAAGAAAGGCAATCTATGTGGCTTTAAGTCAAGGTTTAACTCAAAAAGGCTGGCTGAGATTGGGAAGCAAGTAACACCAGAAAAACAGAGAATCATAAGGGAGGGACCGTTTGGAGACTTGTTGGACATCCGGTCTTTCAAGGTGCCCCATGAGCTCATTGAGTTTGTTGTGATGAACACGAATCACATACTCTCTGAGTTCAAACACAAGAACAAGTCCATCACCTTCAGCAAGCTCATGGTGAAAAGGATTTTCAACGTGCCATCCGGTGATAGACCCGTGAAGCTTCTTAAGAAGAGTGATGAACATGAGCTTCGCAGCATCTACAAGGAGGGGAACAGGGCTCCAATCGCCCATGTTGTCAAGTTGCTCACTAGTTGCAGCGATGAGGATGTGGTTATGATAAATAGGACGTGGACACTCCTTGCGTTGGCAACAGTTTTGTGCCCAAGCACTGGCAATATGGTGAATCTTGAGTATCTAGCTTACTTGGAAGATATGTCTTTGGTGCATGAATTCGCTTGGGATGAGCACTTGTTGGCACGAGTGATGGAGGAGGTTGGAGTCTTTCAAGAGAAGAAGAGGATGCAAGCAAATACAAAAAAAGCAGCGGAGTTTCAGATCGCTTCATGCCTTCCCATGTTAGCGGTATGCAACGCAACATTATGAAATACATGCATTTTTTTCTTTGCTGCATGAAACCTTATATACATTTCTATAGCTCGCATTTATGTTTTTGTTGGCTAATGTCCTTTTCCATTCTATGCAGATCATATACATGGATCATATTGATATTTCGGCCGGCCTCCCAAATGAGCATGCCATTGATTATTCCGTGCCGAGGATACGTTTTGTTTGTCAAAAGGATTTTGATTGGTTGGATAAAGTTGACAAGAACAAGCTCACTCTTGTCCAACCTTTCTACGGGAAACACACCCAAGTAATTTTGCTACATCCCGCCTATGTATTTTCCTTTGCCAATGGAGTATTAAGACCCCTCCCCCTGTTTTTTGCTCACTGAATTTGCATGTAGCAATCTTTGCTTTTCCATTTAGGTTATGGCAGCCTTCTTATTTCCGCCACTCATGTTTTGTTTTCCTAGATACGGAGTTTGTGCAACACCCCCTATGCAGCACAACTCGTGGGACAGGAAGTTGGTGCTGAAGCAGCCAGTGGGCAGGGAGTTGGTGCTGAAGCACCTAGTGGCCAAGGAACTAGTGGCCAAGGAAGCCAAATTCAAGGTGCTGAAATTCAAGCAAAGGACTCTCAATCAAACGAGGCTCAACAAAATGTTGAAGCTGAACCACACCTATCATCCTCGCTCAACGATTGGCTGCAGCAATCATTCCCTAGCATGCAAGATCTAAGGGTACTTTTCCCCCATCTACACTATCTTTTTCTTTGTATTCATTTCCTGTTTGCCTTTGGCTTTGCATTATTTACTATACCCAGCTGCAAGTGTATATTTTGTTTGCTGCATCCCTCATTCTGATATGCTACAACCATGTTCTGTTTTTGCTTCATATGTGGTTTAAGTTCATACCTACTAGGCTTTTTTTCTGCATCCATATGTCTAGTGTGCTACAACTACATTCTGTTTTTGCTTCAAACATATCATAATTTTGCTACATCCATATCAATAATTTGCTACCTAAAGGTATAGACCATTTGTTTTTTATGCTTCATCCATGACAGTAAATTGCTACAATCACACTTTTATTTGATACATAGTGACACAGCAGCACACCTACTTGTTTCTCGCTTCATCCATACCTCTAATGTGCTACACCCACATTTGTGTTTTTTTACATCCATACTTCTCAAAATCTGGATATACTTGTCACTAAAAATGTTGGCCACTTGCCTTCTTGTAGGTACCAACTCAGTTTCAAATGCTCTACGACAAGCACAAGGGTATTTTTGCAGCAGAGGTGGATGGTGTAGTAGGCAAGTTTGGACAGTGTTTAAAGGAATTGCAGTGCAACCGGATGGCTGCTCTCCTTCGTGATGTTGGAGACGCCATCACAGCTACCAATGAACCCAACTTTTCCTTTGAAGCACCTATCATGGACGAATGTCGTGGAAAAGAGAATGATGCTAAAGCTGCAAATGCCGACATTGGTGCTCAAGCTCAAGCTCAAGATACAACACCTAGCATCAACAAGGATGAAGTCACCGGATTGAACCTAGAAGTTGCAACAAAGGCTGCGGAAACTTGTGAGCAACAAAGAGTGAGTTTCGAGATGGAAGGCAACGCCTCACCTCACAGCCCCCCACTCTTCTATGATGCACCCAGGAGTGCGACAGCCGGCATTTGGGACGACGAGCCATCCTGTGAGTTGTTCCCAAAGGGCTCCGAAGACTATGAGATGATGCATTCCACGGATGAGCCTATAATTAAGAAGAGCACAGTCAGCCCCATCTATGCAAACATCCCCGTGTTTCCTGTTTCAGACGATGATGACAGCCCAAGTATGCTTCCTTCATCTTGCATCATTTCTTTTTGTTTTTCTCCATATCATTTTTTCACATTTGTGTGATTCCAGCAAATTCTTTTTGTACAATCTCTTGCAAACTCATCCATTTGTATTTTTTTGCTACAGCTCTTAAGATGGTCGCTACAGAAGAGCATTTTGCTGATGCAAGCAGTGGCCCTAGCACACATGACAAGAACACTAGGAAGAAGAGGATGGCCAAAGTTCCAGCCATAGAAAATACCAAGGCAAAGAAGCAAAAGGTCGACAAGGCTGCAGAAATGTATGAGAGGTTTGTAAAACATGGGAAACCATTGAGGAAATCACAACCCAATGAACAAGTGTGAGCTACCTAAGCCTTATCTGTTTTTGCTTTCTATTTTTTTATTTTTTCTGCTCGAAACAAATGATTCATTTTGGTTGCATCTATGGTAACAGGACACCTTTCATCAAGCTAGGTGGATTTTACATTGGATACAAGAAATTCCTTGAATGCTTCAAGCCTCGTGGGGATATGAATGATGAGGTCATGTCACTATGTATCGAGATGAACAACATTGCATCCCGTGCAGCAAAAGAACCGGGGCTGAAGAAATACATTTTCTCAGTCCACGCGGGGGTAAGTTTTTGTAAAAACAAGCAATGCTTCATTCTTTTCTTTCTTTTCACATTTTCATTGCAACACACACTAACCATTTTGTTGTATCTTTCAAGTAGATCCTACTAAAACAAGACCCATCAACTTTCCATCCAGCAAAACTCATGGCTGAGCTTGAAAGGGCTATGAAAGTGTTCAAGGTTCAAAAGTTTGACCTCGTAAGTTTCACGAAGCTTTGTTTTGTTCCACACCACAAATAACTTCCAAATATGATCCAATGATGTGACGCGGCTGTAACATTTTTTACATGTTCTGAGTACCTTTTCGCCTTTCTTTTGTTTTTTGCAGCTCTTTTTCACAATTGTTCATGATCGCCATTGGATAGTTGTTTGCGCAAACTTGCTTCACAAGCAGTGGAATGTATTTGACTCAATCCATTCAAAAGGAAAACAATCTCCTTTGAAGAAGCAAGCCAATAACCTGGTATGCTCATGCTCTCTAATTTTTTCTGTTTAGCCTTCAGATTCATCTACATAAATGCCCTGTTGTCATCTTTACACACGTCATTTTATTTTTGAAACTTTTGTGTGTGTTTTCGGTGCTAGATCACAAACTTTGCAACCCTTGCACAAGAGTGCAGCGAATTCAATGTCAATGTTGGATCCTTCGCCCATGTTGACCTAGAGGATTACCCAAAGCAAGATACCCTGTGAGTTTTCTTTTTGAATTTTGCTTCAATCATGTGTTCCATTTCAACATTTTGTTTTTTCAACTACGCATGGGAAGTATGATGGAGAACTTTTTTTTTATCTCACAGATGTGATTGTGGTTTTTTTGGGCTCAAGTATGTGGAGAACTATGATGGGAAGTCAATGAGAGAGTTCAAGCAGGTACACATTTTTAATTTTTTGTCTTGTCATTTTGTTACAATCTACTTTCTTTGTTTTCAATACTCATGCAACAGAAGAATACCATGTTTTGTTGTTGCTTCATATGTGGTTCAAGTTTGTACCTACTAGGCTTTTTTAGCTACATCCATATGTCTAGTGTGCTACAACTACATTCTGCTTTTGCTTCATCCATATCATAATTTTGCTACATCCATATCAATTTTTTGCGGTGGGTGGATGTGAACTTTTTGCATTCATCACTCATGCAACTCAAGAATAACTAGTATCATACTTACTTACTTTTTGTATTCATTTTTTACAGGAAGACATGGCGCGATACCACATCGATGTGGCATACAACCTTTTCAGCCACCCAATGAACAACGCCCCAAAGGAGCGGGCGTTCAACGATGAGTTGGCGGCTTGATTTTCTAGAAGGTTAAAGACGAACAAGCTTGTTTCTTCGTTAGGTCTAGATCATGTCCGAGGTGGTAGCGTTCTGATAGGATTAGAGTAGTGCGCGTTCGTATGTAAACTGTTGATACCTCCAGTAAACATGTGTCCTTTTGGTATGTAAACCGATGATAACTTGATATTTGGATGATGCACTTATGTTTTTAATGGATGCGTTCTTCTGTTTGCCAACATGATCATGCGTTGACAATTGTTTTTTGTTTCACTGGTTCTGAAATATGAAAATATTTCAAACTTCATCCATTGAAGTTTCAAGGGAATCTCTGTGCATTTCCCCCCCTCAAAACATATTTTCTGAAAAATAATATGTGAATGCTATTTTTTGTCACACACTTAAATTGCTGGAAGCTCACGGGAAATAGCTACAACCTTCTGTTAGATTTGTTGCAGAGCCAAAATATACTTTTTTACCTGCAAATTAGCTACATCGCTACAATATTTTTGCTGGAAGCATAATGTAAATATGCTTCCTTTCCCAACTTTTGCTGTACAGCTAAATCAACACTTTAAATCATTCAAGGCTTTTTCCTTTTCAAACTTGTTATTTTGCTTCAACCATGTTTTAAAAAGCTTCAACCATGTTTGCAAAAAGCTTCAACCATGTTTCCTAAAAGCTGCAACCATATTTTGAAAAAGTTTCAACCATACTTTGAAAAAGTTACAACCAAGTTTTCAAAAGCATCAACCATGTTTCCTAAAAGTTGCAACCTTGTTTACAGAAGCTTCAACCATGTTTTTAAAAAGCTGCAACCATGCTTTTCAGAAATCTTCTAAACATGTTTTCTTAAAGCTTCAAACATGTTTCCTAAAAGCTTCAACCATATTTTCAAAAATATTCAACCATGTTTTTTAAAAGCTTCAACCATGCTTTTCAAAAGCTTAAAACATGTTGTTTTTAAGCATGGATCAAGCTGTGGTTACAAGAACCATTGAGTACTATTTTAAAAAAATAAGAAAAAACCCACATTCTGCTTTTTTAAAAAAATTCTACAAATTTTGGCACCATCATACTACAAAAAGTAAGCTCTCACAAACATATAACAATAAGAAATTTTTTTAAAACAACTCTTGTAAAAAGCAACATTCTGCTTTTTTCAAACCACGCATGTAGTAATATGTTGCAATCCCACAAAACAAACATTCACAGCTAGTCAACACAACTTATTATCATAAGCCATGGGGTGTTACAAGGCAATTCATCATTTTTTCCCTCACGAAAATATCCTAAAGTGTAAGGATTGTTTCGACACCCGGAGCTTTCGCGCTCGCACTCGCAGCAAGAAAAGCTACAAGGAGTTGGCAATCCTTCATGTTGTGATCTTCATCTTCACAATATTTGCATGGAGTCTTCTTTTCCCTTGGCTTTGGAGCTTTCTTCGTTTTCGCCGCGTCCTTCTTTGCTTTCTTCTTCATTTCATCTTCTCGAATCTCAATTAGTGGTTTCCTGCGCTTCTCTTTCTCCTTTGGCCTCCCCTTCTTTGCTGACTTTGATGGGTTCCGCAGTCCTACGGGGGGTGGATCCCGCTGACCTGTACTTGGACCCCCTGAGACTTGTTCATTTCCTGCATGACCTTGGCCTTCTTCGTCTCCTGCAAACCCATCAGTTGCTCTAGCTTTTATTGCAGCAACCCCAACACTGCCCTGATCAATTAGCCCAGAGACAAAACTATAAGCTTCATCATTGAAGCAAGCATCAGAAGCGAGTTTCCCAAACTTCCGGCATAGAGTTAAACTTTAGGGTGTTTGTCGTGGGGACGCCGAAATGCATAGCTCTATGCCCATCGCCCGGTTCAGGCGCAAGGTCGGTTGCTCTCTTAGACCATCTTGGAAGCATGTAAGTCGCAGGTATCGTTTGCACATTCAGGTGCACCATGACACGGATGATATGTGGGCAGATCAGCCCACACATCTCAAACATGTTGCAGGTGCACATGTATGCCTGATCTTTAGGAGCAACACGCACCGTGTACACTTTTGGGTTGACGCCATAATTTGCAACAAGGCGAAACCAGATGACATCCCCTTGCAGCTGATATTGCAGACCATAGCATGTTGATTTAGCCAATAGTTTCTGAAACTTGGAAAATACCTCTCTGGTATAGAAATCTGCAGCTTGCTTTTCAATGTTGTAGCTGCAAACAAAAAAAGCTTCCAACATCAATAAGAATTGCTACATATGTTTCAAAGAAATGCTGCAACCACACTATGCTGGAAAACTAAAAAAATGCTACATGACTTTGGACTTACTTGCCCCAAAGCGGAGGCCTCGTCGCTTCATTGATGAAGCCAGCATTGTCTTCACGATCAAGCATTAGCTCCTGGCAAAGCTCAAACTGCTGGACAAATGTCCAAACCGAGTCTCCGTGATGATTTAAAGTCTTGAAGTAGGAATTCAGGCCCTCGGACTGCCCGGTTGTTCCTGTGAATGGGAAGAACTTATTCCTAAAGTACACAGGAGCCCACATATCCCTGCTGTCCCACATGTTCTTAAGGTGTTTCTTATCAGCCACACCAAATGACTCGACCATCTGCTTCCACCGTTCTTCAAACTCCTCAACGGTATCGGAATCATTGATGCAACCATAGAATGCTTCAGCAAAAGGCTCATCCTTGCCCAACATCTTCCCTAGTTTCGTCCTTGCAACCCGGAACACGTGCCACTTGCAACATCTGTGTGTTGAATGTGGAAATACCATTGAGATGGCTTTAGCCATTGCCTGGTCTTGATCAGTCATAATGTTCAACGGATGCTCGTTATTCATTGCCAACATCCATTGTTGGAAGACCCACTTGAAAGTTTCGATGGTCTCATCAGGCAACAAAGCGCACCCCAAGGAAACAGTATGTGTGTGGTTGTTAATGCCAACAATCGGAGCAAAGGGCAAGTTGTAGCGATTGGTGCAGAATGTGGTGTCGAAAAACACACAATCTTTGTACTTTGGATACAAGGCCCTTGTTCTCCCATCAACCCAGAAAAGTGCCCTAACAGCTCCATCTTCTTCTAGCTTCGAGAAAAAGAAGTTGGGATTCTCCACTTGTGTTCTCTCAAAGTACTCGATTGTCAGCTCCAAATCACGCTCTGACAGTCCTCTTCGCAGCTTTGCTCTTGCATTTGTCACATCAGTCTTCACATACGGCAAACTCCTAGGATCGCAACACCGTGCATCTCCAAGCAAGCTCATCATATTAGCCGTTGATATGTTGCGATAGTGCAGCGAAGTGATGTATTGCATGTCTGCATCGGGGATCTTTCTGTGAGAGCGGCAAAATCTCCGATGCCCCCTTTGCAACATCAGCTGGTGTGTGTGATCGGCCTCAAAAACTGTCACAACCCAGCTATCGTCTTTGAGGCTAACACCCATACGAGCCTTGCAATCATATCGCTCCAACCGGTTTCTTCGCCTCTTGTCGCTCACATCCATATAGATGCCAGCTTGTTTGCTTGGAATTTTTTATTACTAGCATAGCTCATATCAACATCATCAGTTTGATTTGTTGCAGCCCCGTCAGAAATTCTTCCACCAACATTCTTCGAAGGATCTTTCCGTGAGTGTATGCACTCAAAAACTCTATAGATTAGGATGCGCTTCTGTTCCAAGCTATTTTTCCTACTATGCTTTGACATCACAACGCGAGTTCCAAAGCCCATCTTTGAAGCATATTCATTGTAAACACGCTGAGCTTCTTCAACATTGTCAAAAATTATTCCAACAAAAGGGACAACTGGCTGTGATGATATATCTTCGTCTGGTTCATCAACAAGTGTTGCAGTGCAGCATTTCCATTGGCATTATCACCGGTCACACGGGCATTGCAATGGTTTGGAGCTGCACCATCCGTGTTCAGCCGCAAGGAATCGTCACTATCATGTCCCGGAGTATCATTCAGATCAATGCCATCATCTTCTTCTTCGTGCGCAACATTTTGCATATCATCATCAAGGAAAATCGATGGCTCCACAGCAACATTCTGCAACAAAATCAGCACCCAAGTCTGTTCCTTTTTGCTGCATGAAAAAACATGCAAAAAACGCGAACAAAAAAAGTGGATGCAGCATGTCAATCACAATTCCAAAACAACTCCTGCATGCAGCATTTTAGGATGTAGCATGTAACATCCAGCAAGTAGCACGTAGCAAGTGCAACACATACTTGTAACATTTTACTAGCAGACAGCAGGAAGATGCTAGCATTAATTGACAACATATCAGAAACATTACACAAAAATCAAACACAAGTATGTTGAGAACATATCTTTTTGATCTCATGCTCATCAATTGAAATCAAAGGTTGCAACATTTTTTTGTGAACAAAAGGATCTAGGGTTGCAATTGGAAATCATACCAGATCAATTTCATCCCGGCCATGCCGTGCTGCATCTTGGAAGACCACACCAGGTTTAACGCCCTCGATGCGGCTATATCTCCCACGTGTCGAAGCACGACATAGAGGCATAACCGCATTGAAAGCAATGTCGCAAGTGAGGTAATCTTCACACAACCCATGTAATACATAAGGGAAAGGGATACATAGTTGGCTTACAATCGCCACTTCACACAATTACATGAATAAAGCATTACATCAAATAGATACAATCAAGGTCCGGCTACGGAACCAAAACAAAAGAAGAACCCCAAATGCAACAAGGTCCCCGATCGACCCCAACTGGGCTCCACTACTGAACAACTGGAAACGGGACAACACAAAGGACAAGATCTTCATCGAGCTCCTCCTTGAGCTGGGTTGCGTCATCTGCACGGACTCATCGGCACCTGCAAGCTGGTTTTGGAAGTATCTGTGAGCCACGGGGACTCAGCAATCTCGCACCCTCGCGATCAAGACTATTTAAGCTTATGGGTAAGGTAAAGGTATGAGGTGGAGTTGCAGCAAGAGACTAGCATATATGGTGGCTAACCTGTTCGCAAAAGAGAGCGAGAAGAGAAGGCAAAGCACGAACGAAGAACTATGATCAAGAAGTGATCCTATAACAACCTACGTCAAGCATAACTCCAACACCGTGTTCACTTCCCGGACTCCGCCAGAAAGAGACCATCACGGTTACACACGCGGTTGATGTATTTTAATTAAGGTCAACTTCAGGTTTTCTACAACCGGACGTTAACAAATTCCCATCTGCCCATAACCGCGGGCATGGCTTTCGAAAGTTCAAATCCCTGCAGGGGTGTCCCAACTTAGCCCATCACAAGCTCTCACGGTCAACGAAGGATATTCCTTCTAGCGGGAAGGCCCGATCAGACTCGGAATCCCAGTTACAAGACATTTCGACAGGGTAAAACTAAACCAGCAACACCGCCCGAATGTGCCGACAAATCCCGATAGGAGCTGCACATATCTCTTTCTCAGGGCACACTCAGATTGTCTTAGGTACGGGTAGGCCAGCCCAGAGTTGCCCCTGGTGGCCACCAGCAGCTGACAGGTTGGACCAATACTCAGAGGAGCACTGGCCCGGGGGGGTAAAATAAAGATGACCCTCAGGAGCGTGACTCCCAAGGGAAAATAAAAGGCTAGGTGGAAAATGTTAAAATCAATGTTGGGCATTGCTGGAGGAGTTTTACTAAAGGCGAACTGTCAAGGGGTTCCCATAATAGCCCAACCGCGTAAGGAACGCAAAATCCGGGAACATAACACCGATATGACGGAAACTAGGGCGGCAAGAGTGGAACAAAACACCAGGCATAAGGCCGAGCCTTCCACCCTTTACCAAGTATATAGATGCATTAATTAAATAAGATATATTGTGATATCCCAACAAGTAAACATGTTCCAACAAGGAACAACATCTCCATGTTCCAACAAGGAACAAACTTCAATCTTCACCTGCAACTAACAACGCTATAAGAGGGGCTGAGCAAAGCGGTAACATAGCCAAACAACGGTTTACTAGGACAAGGTGGGTTAGAGGCTTGGTTCAACAATATGGGAGGCATGATAAGCAAGTGGTAGGTATCGCAGCATAGGCATAGCAAAAGAGCGAGCAACTAGCAAGCAAAGATAGAAGTGATTTCGAGGGTATGATCATCTTGCCTGAAATCCCGCAAGGAAGAAGAACGAGTCCATGAAGGAGACAAACGGACGTAGACAAACGGGTCCTCACAAATGCGATGTTATCGGAACCAACCCAACGAGGCAAACACCGGAAAGAAGCACACAACATAGTAAACAAACCACACATGAACATGATATGATATGCGAGATGCGGTATGCGATGCATATGCATGATTTGACAAGGAATGATTGAACCTGGCCTCAACTTGGAAATCCAAGTGTGCCACTGGAAAGGTGAGATGAAATCTCTTGAAAATGATATAAAGATCACCGGAATCGGAGTCACGGTTTGGAAATGGCAAGCAATTCAAATATGGCACCGGTCTGCGATATATGGCAAGTAGCCATCTAAATGTAACAAGATGAACATGCTATAGCACCCAAACATGGCATCAAAATACATGGCAGGAATCCATTCATGATGCTTAACAAAAGATGAACACTGATCTACGGCCAATTCATCTATTAACAGGTTCAAACAAACATGGAAAAAATGCATTTGGTAAACAGATTTCGGACAGTGAAATTAACACTTGTCTGGAATTTTAGATCAGGTAGCACACTTTGGAGCATGAAAACTATATGCTACAGGACCTGAACATGGCAAAGGAAAGCATGACATGAAGCTACTCAAATAGCTTAACAAGAGTCCCTTACTGATCTTGAGCCAAAAGGGATCAGAAAATACAATTGCAAGCATGTGAACATGGCAAAAGCATAATCAGATCTCGGACTTGGTGAAAAACTGGAGCATGCAAATCAGATATCAAGTAGGCATGTTTACGAGCTCGATGCACTCACTACAGAGCATCTCATGACAATCTAATCATACACCCATCAAGAATACACATTATACAAGCTAGACATGGCAAGAACAATAACATAGCATGCACGGATCAACTACACCATCCTCGGCAAAATCGCTAACAAGTAGACAATCTGCCCAGATTCACGAAATAGCAAAAGTAGAGCTCGATTGACTCAAGCTAGGGTGCTCCATAATTGCAAACAAAGACATGGATGGATAGAGCACTACAATATTCATCCTCAAAAGAGGCATGGATCATTAGGAAACAACAAGAACATATGGCATTTTGAGATAAACAGATCAAGGACTTAGAGAATTCCTAAGTCCCTGAAATCAGCATTAACGAATGCTCCACTTTGCAAGCTTGTGCTAGTCACCACACACATCACAAAAATACATGGATGGCATCTCTGGAAAGATGGAATGGCATATAAAAAAACACAAGTAGAGCTCAGGGGCATATCATGCACACATTAGTCATGGCAAAAATGACAAATAGCTATTTGAAGCAGCAGATCTGACAATTATCTCAAATAGCATTCTTCCAACAGCATTTCGGGCATCAAGATGAGCTCAAATGAAAATGATGCAATGAGATGAAATGATGTGCTCTCTGAGACGAACATTTTGATATGCTATATGCCCAAAACGGAGCTACGGGTGATGAGTTATGGCATGATGAACATGGGCATATGAATCTGGGAATTTCGAGGACTTAGTGGAATTTTACCTCCGTGAAAATCAACGTGGGACGGAGGGATCCGGAACGGAGCGGTGCAGATCTGAGACGGGACGTGTTTGGATGGGGAAGTGGTGGATCTGATCCATCTTCCTCGGATCCGGCGCGGGACGAGCTCTCCGACGAGCTCGCGACTCCGGCGATGACCGGAGAGGATGGAGGAGGGCGCGAGGAGGTCGGGGCCGGCCGGGCGGCGCGGTTTCTGGCGAGGGCTGTGGCGAGGGAGCTCGGCGGCGGCGCGAGCGAGGTGGCGGAGATGGCGGCGCCGGCGAACGAGGCGGCCGGCGGCGAGCGACAACGGGCGGCGGCGCGTGGCTGCCGGCGGCAGAGGCGCGCAGTGGCCGGCGCATACTCCGGCGAAGGGCGACGAGCCGCGGTGCGGGCACGCGCCCGTGGGCATGCGGTGGCGGCGACCGGGCTCGCGCGGGCCCGATCTGGGCTCCGCGGGCCGGCGCGGTGGGGAGGAGAGAGGCGGCGACACATGGCGTGAGCTGGTTGGCTCGCGGCGGCGGCGGGGTGACGTGGCGTGACGGGATTTGCCGGAGTGAGGTGGAGGGCGCAGCGGACATGTCCGGTGTGGAAGAAAAGTGTCCGGTGGCGCGAGGATGAAGAAGACTAGGGTTTCGTCCGCGAATTTGGAAGGGTTGCACCTATATATAGGTAGAGGGAGCTAGGAGAGTCCAAATGAGGTGCAGTTTTCGGCCACGCGATCGTGATCGAACGACCGAGATGATGGAGGAGGTGTTGGTGGGTTTTGGGCCAAATTGGAGGGGTGTTGGGCTGCAACACACACGAGGCCTTTTTGATCCCTCGGTTAACCGTTGGAGCATCAAATGAAGTCCAAATGGTACGAAACTTGACAGGCGGTCTACCGGTAGTAAACCAAGGCCGCTTGGCAAGTCTCGGTCCAATCCGGAAATGTTTAACCCCCACACACGGAAGGAAGGTAGAAAAGACCACCGGAGGAGATAGGAGCGTCGGAATGCAAAACAAACAACGGGAAAAATGCTCGGATGCATGAGACAAACATGTATGCAAATGAAATGCACATGATGACATGATATGCAATGCATGACACGCAAGAAATGACAAAGCAACAATAGCGAATAACTGGATGACACCTGGCACATCGGTCTCCGGGCATTACAACACTCCACCACTATGAAAGGATCTCGTCCCGAGATCTAGAATGGCACCGGAGGGACAACGGAAGAGAAAGAGAAGAGGTAAAACTAAGTTGCTCCTTCGACAAACGAGTGAAACCAAACAACCTTGAGAGGTTGAACAAATTTAAGAAAAGAATACAACGAAGGTGAACAAAGCCGAAAACACTCCGTTAGAAAAAGAGGAAGAATGAACATTGCGAAAACCGTGAGGTTGAAGGGCAAGATATATATTGAAAGCACTCCGATTAAGAAGTTATGCAAGACTTGATACGGTGAAAAGAACTTGAGCAGAGGACACGACACTCCGGTTAAATGGATAGGCATGAAAAAAAGCATGATCTTTGACAAAAAGAGATGATTGGTTGAAAAGAGCAACAACACAATGTCTCCGGAACGAAAGAATAGAATATAGATAATTGCAATAAAAGAATGGAGAAGAAAATGCCAACTTCTGCCACAAAAGAACTTGAAAAGGTATCCTTAGGAGTAGGGTCGAACGGAGTTGTTGGAAACACAACAATGAAAAGATAAGCTTGATATGGTCTTATGGAATACAGATCAAAATATGAGGTGACAACCTGCCACTCATGGGAAAAGAATTGGATTGATAAGAACAAGGAGACGAGAAAAATATTTCCATTGGGAGGATAAAGAAGATCTTGGGTCCTTTATAAGCGCCATGGATAGCAACAAACCTTAGGGAAGGCTTTAGGTGGAATATAACCCAAGATAACTCAATTGACGAGATTGATGGATTTAAAATATCTCATCCTTGACAACATGTGAATCATGAAACATGAACTCAACTTATCAAGAATGACATAATACCACCTCAAGTGACACGGTAGAAAGAATTGCACTTTAAAATGCAAGATAAAGAATGCTTGAGTTCCTCTGAAAAGAATCTTGATGAACACTTCAAGAAGGAATTAAATCCTTGATGAACCAATCATGTAGAGCCTCCATGAAGAATTTCGGTAACAAAAGGATAACGAAAAGAAAGAGAAGTTGAAAACACGAGGTGAAACCTTGTAAAGATTTAGATGGAGCTTCGCGATGAGATAATGCGGAAAAACTTGGAACTCCAGAAAAGAAAGATGATACAAGTGAAACCGAGAGTTTGAAGAGCCTCCGGAATAAAGAATTGAATTTACTTGATGAAACAAGAATAAGAATTACATTATGCTTATCCTTCACCAATTTAAATTGATGACAAACAATGGATTTGGCATAATACTTATTCTCGTAGAAAGGATTAAGATAGATATAGCGTAAACTTGAGAAGGTCTTCGACGAAGCACCGGAAGGGTTGAAACAATGAATAAATTGATATGATAAAGAAGGAAGAGAAAACTCTTGAACGAACCACCGTAAGAATTAAAATGAACGATGAGAAGATAAAGAAAACACCGGGAAGAATTAGCAAATGAACGAAGATGTTTGAGAGAATTTAGATACATGAGAACGCGGAGATCACGAGCCGATTAAGGATCATTTGAACAAAGCGCCGGTAAAATTTGGAGAATGATAGCTGAAAGCTGAGATGAATATTTCTGAGATGATGGCCTCTGGATGATCAAACTGAAAAGGCTCCTGAATTGCTCCGGATGGGTGAAAAGAATACTCACAAACAATTATGAGAGGATGACATCAACATAGAACTGAGAATCTTCACGAGAACGGATATGATATGGAGGAAAATTCTTCTTCGGTCTTCAAATGTTGAGAACGAAGACGAGAAACACCACCAAGAATTGTTGAGATACTCCGGGATGGAAAATTAGAAAGGTTGAACCAACGATGAAAGAATTTGACAGATCTTGGAGAAATACATATGACTGATGATGAATCATTCTTACGTCAAACTTGGAAAAGAATTTGAGAAGCTCTGAGAAAATTGGAAGAGTCAGGTAAGATCCTGGGGAAAGACCTGTGGGTTAGAGCCCACTCAAAAGAAACACCATTGAAATGATTACTTGAAAAGAGAGATTTCACCAGTTGAATTAAAAGGCTTGAATGAGATAACAGCCTCGAGATAGGTTGAACGGATCTTGAATGACATACGTGCCTTCTGAGGTATCTTCAGGGCACCGGAACAATTAAATAGCGAGATATGAATGATTAAGAATTTCACCGGCCTGAGAACGCATTGAAATGAGGAAAAGGGTATGATCAACACCAAAAGCTTGAATAGAATCCACCGGAGAAGAAAAGAATTAAGGAAGATGACCTTGAGGCTCCGTTAGAATCTTCATGAGAATCGCCGGATAAGAACATTGACGGAAAAGAATGGAGAGACTTCCCATCAATAAAAAGGATACTTGAATAAGAAATCTGAGTCCTAGAAGAAAACAAAGGGAGGGAGGGCGGGAAAACAAAGACAATTTGGAATGGATGAAACGAACACCGTTGAGAAACTTAGAATTCATCTTGCGGATGTTGAAATGATCGGATCCACTTGAAGAGAAAACACGCCGGTTGAAAAAGGATTGACATGGCAATCTCGATTATCATGCAGGATTAGTGTTCACATCGGAGTATGAGACCACCGCTTAGGGAAGGTATGGAATCAACATTTGACTTCGAAGCAACTCGAATACCACAACTCAAAACAAAACAAAGGATTGGCTTGCAAAATAAGCCGGAACAAACATATGATAGAGATTTCGTCCGAAGTTTTTGTGGTGGGGCCTACACGGGCTCGATCGTACAGCACCATCATGTACAAGGCAGTGCACATGACATACGAAGCGTCCCCGAGTCGGCATAGCCAAGGACTCTTTAAGACACAACGAGACCACTGTAAAACCGGCCGTGAATAGGCGGACCACTAGACGTCGAACCCCAAATTTCATATCATACATCTGTCGGAAAGATATCCTAAGAGCTACTTGAATTCCCACTTATAAACTCCCGAAATTTTCCTAGTTATGCAATCAGGTGTTGGGGATACAGGGGAAGCATAATATCTCACCCAAAACTAGCAAATCCTACATCCAGCTGTATCCATCCTTCAACACATAACCAAGAAACCTTCGGAAATCATCTACCTCAACCTTCGAAAAGCATCCATTATACAAGTTATGGCAATACTCCCGAACTCCCGCCCCAGTATTGGGTGGCGTCGAGGTTATCTCACCAACGAACTGCATAAAAGAGATTTTCGATGTCGGCGTACTAAACTCAGGTATTCCAGAACTGCAACGATAAAATTGTGACGACAACACCTCAGAGCTCTACTCCCCGGGACACTGCCACAACCCCTAAAGACAGGAGGCACCAAGAACAATGTTCAGGTCACAAAACCATCGGAACGATTCCAAGATACCCGCGTGATCCTAAAAAATTTTAGTGAAATTTGACAAGAGAATAGTCAAAACTCTACGTCAGGATGCCTTACCAGAGCGATGAGGAGACTGGGGAGTAAAAAGAATTCCTAAACTCTCCGATATATAATTCCTAAATGACTCAAAACATTTTTCTAGACACAACTCGGCCGCTAAAAACGATCAAGCAATGGGGGCTCCTAAGGTCGGGGAAGGCTCTGATACCAACTTTTAACGCCCTCGATGCGGCTATATCTCCCACGTGTCGAAGCACGACTTAGAGGCATAACCGCATTGAAAGCAACGTCGCAAGTGAGGTAATCTTCACACAACCCATGTAATACATAAGGGAAAGGGATACATGGTTGGCTTACAATCGCCACTTCACACAATTACATGAATAAAGCATTACATCAAACAGATACAATCAAGGTCCGGCTACGGAACCAAAACAAAAGAAGAACCCCAAATGCGACAAGGTCCCCGATCGACCCCAACTGGGCTCCACTACTGAACAACTGGAAACGGGACAACACAAAGGACAAGATCTTCATCGAGCTCCTCCTTGAGTTGGGTTGCGTCATGTAACACCCCAGATGTAACTTTCCCAATTTGTACTCCAACTCTTGCCGTTTCCGGCGTTAAGTTAATTTATATTCTCGGGTTCGGGTCTTTGTCTCCATGTGTTGTTATCGTTGTCATGCATCTCATAGCATGTCATCATGTGCATTTCATTTGCATACGTGTTCGTCTCATGCATTCGAGCATTTTCCCCGTTGTCCGTTTTGCATTCCGGCGCTTCGTTCTCCTCCGGTGGTCATTTCTACCTTTCTTTCGTGTGTGGGGATTAAACATTTCCGGATTGGACCGAGACTTGCCAAGCGGCCTTGGTTTACTACTGGTAGACCGCCTGTCAAGTTTCGTATCATTTGGACTTCGTTTGATACTCCAATAGTTAACCGAGGGACCGAAAAGGCCTCGTGTGTGTTGCAGCCCAACACCCCTCAATTTGGCCCAAAACCCACCTAACTCTGCTCCATCATCTAGAGCGTTCGATCACGATCACGTGGCCGAAAACCGCACCTCATTTGGACTCTCCTAGCTCCCTCTATGCCTATTTAAACCCCCCCCCCCCCGATTTTCGGATCTCCTTCCTCCCCGAAACCCTAGAAATCGCCCCCGCACCGGCCGGACACGTCCGAATCCGGCCGGACGCGTCCGCTCCACCCCGCCGCCGCCACGTGGCACGCCACCGTTGGCTGTCGCCGCCGCCGCCGCCGAAGCCCGCCGCGGCCCGCGGAAGGCCCTCCCGGCCCACGCGTCGCCGCCGCCCGGCTCCCTCGCCCGCGCCTCGACCCCGCCGCCTTCGCTCGTCGCGCCGCCGCCTCGCCATCGCCGGCGTCCGCCTCGGCCGGCGCCGCGCCGCCTCTCCTCCTGGGTCGCCGCCGCCGTCCCGAAGCCCCGCGGCGCCGCTCGCCGCCTCCGCCGCGCTCCGGCCGCCGCCCCGACGAGCTCCGCCACCCCGGCGACCTCTCCGGCCTCGCCTCGCCCTCGCCGGCCGCCGGCGACCTCGGATCTGCCGGCCGTGAACAGTGCCCGCCGCCGCCTCGGTTCGCGCGCCGGTCAAACCCTAGATCTGAGGGTTGTTTTTTCTAAGTCCCTGATATTTTCAGTCCATATGCTCATGTTCGTGGCCCCGTAACTTTGCATCCGTAGCTCCGATTCATGCATATAGCATATCAAAATGTTCATCTCAGAGAGTACATCATTTCATTCCATTGCATCATTTTCATTTGAGTGTGCCCTGAGAATGAGATATGTGCAGCTCCTATCGGGATTTGTCGGCACATTCGGGCGGTGTTGCTGGTCTTGTTTTAACCTGTCGAAGTGTCTTGAGTAACTGAGATACCGAGTCTGATCGGGACGTCTTGGGAGGAGGTCTATTCCTTCGTTGACCATGAGAGCTTGTCATGGGCTAAGTTGGGACTCCCCTGCAGGGATTTGAACTTTCGAAAGCTGTGCCCGCGGTTATGGGCAGATGGGAATTTGTTAATGTTCGGTTGTAGATAACTTGAACCTTAACTTAATTAAAATGAATCAACCGAGTGTGTTACCGTGATGGCCTCTTCTCGGCGGAGTCTGGGAAGCGGACACGGTGTTGGAGTAATGTTTTGCGCGGGTTGCTCTCTAGTTTCTCGCTCGCGCTTTGCCACCTCTTCCCGTTCTCTTTTGCGTATAAGTTAGCCACCATACTTGCTAGTCGCTTGCTGCAGCTCCACATATATTTACCCTGCCTTACCTATAAGCTTAAATAGTCTTGATCGCGAGGGTGCGAGATTCCTGAGTCCCTGTGGCTCACAGATTACTATTATACCAGATGCGGGGCCTGATGATTCCGCTCCAGCAGACGCGTATGAGCTCAAGTGGGAGTTCGACGAGGACTCTCAACGTTACTATGTTTCCTTTCCCGATGGTCAGTAGTGGTGCCCAGTTGGGGGTGAACGGGACCGTTGTCGCATGTTGGGTTCTCTTTTATTTTGGCGCCGTAGTCGGGCCATGAGTGTTTGGATGATGTAATGTTATTTATGTACTTGATTGACGTGGCGAGTGTAAGCCAACTATGTTATCTCCCCTTTATTATTTACATTACATGGGATGTTGTGAAGATTGTCTAACTTGCGAGATATGCCTTCAATGTGATTATGTCTCTAAGTTGTGCCTCGACACGTGGGAGCTATAGTCGCATCGAGGGTGTTACAAGTTGGTAATCAGAGCCTTCCCCGACCTTAGGAGCCCCATTGCTTGATCGTTATTAGCGGCCGAGTTGTGTCTAGAAAAATGTTTTGGGTCATTTAGGAATTATATATTGGAGAGTTTAGGAATTCTTTTTACTTCCCAGTCTCCTCATCGCTCTGGTAAGGCATCCTGACATAGAGTTTTGACTCTTTTCTTCTCAAATTTCACAAAAAAAAAATTTAGGATCACGCAGGTATCTTGGAATCGTTCCGATGGTTTTATGATGAGAACATTGTCTTGGTGCCTCCTGTCAGGGGTTTAGTGGAAGTGTCCCGGGGAGTTGAGCTCTGAGGTGTTGTCATCATAATTTTATCATTGCAGTTCTGGAATACCTGAGTTTAGTATGCCTATAGGATCAAGAAGTAGATGTGTCTAGAGGGGGGTGATTAGACACTTAGTGCTAAAGTTGCAATTTTTAAGCTTTTTCGGTTTGAGTGGAGTTTAGGCACAATTTCAACACACACAATACATATCAAGCAAGCATGCAAAGAGTATATGAGCAGCGGAATGTAAAGCATGCAACTTGCAAGAATGTAAAGGGAAGGGTTTGGAGAGATCAAACACAATTGGAGACACGGATGTTTTTCTCGTGGTTCGGATAGGTGGTGCTATCCTACATCCACGTTGATGGAGACTTCAACCCACGAAGGGTAACGGTTGCGCGAGTCCACACAGGGCTCCACCCAAGGGAAACGGTTGCGCGAGTCCACATAGGGCTCCACCCACGAAGGGTCCACGAAGAAGCAACCACCCACAAAGGGTCCACGAAGAAGCAACCTTGTCTATCCCACCATGGCCATCGCCCACGAAGGACTTGCCTCACTAGCGGTAGATCTTCACGAAGTAGGCGATCTCCTTGCCCTTACAAACTCCTTGGTTCAACTCCACAATCTTGTCGGAGGCTCCCAAGTGACACCTAGCCAATCTAGGAGACACCACTCTCCAAGAAGTAACAAATGGTGTGTAGGTAATGAACTCCTTGCTCTTGTGCTTCAAATGATAGTCTCCCCAACACTCAACTCTCTCTCATAGGATTTGGATTTGGTGGAAAGAAGATTTGAGTGGAAAGAAACTTGGGAAGGCTAGAGATCAAGATTCATATGGTAGGAATGGAATGTCTTGGTCTCAACACATGAGTAGGTGGTTCTCTCTCAGAACATATGAGTTGGAATGGTGTGTGTGTTCTGATGGCTCTCTCTTCGAATGAGAAAGAGGTGGAGGGGTATATATAGCCTCCACACAAAATCCAACCGTTACACACAATTTACCAATCTCGGTGGGACCGAATCAGAAAACTCGGTCTGACCAAAATAGCAAACCTAGTGACCGTTAGGAATTTCGGTGGGACCGACTTGATCAACTCGGTGGGACCGATGTGCTAGGGTTAGGGTAAATCCAAAACTCGGTTTGACCGATTACTCAAACTCGGTGGGACCGATTTGGGTAATAAATGAAACTGAGATTTGGTCAAGCAAACTCGGTGGGACCGATTGCATATCTCGGTGGGACCGAGATATTGCAATGGGTAACAGAGAGTTTGCAAGCCCATCTCGGTGAGACCGAGATCCCATCGGTGAGACCGAACTGATTAGGGTTTGGCAGTGGCTTATGACAAGTGAAACTCGGTGGCGTCGGATAGGAAGAATCGGTAGGACCGAGTTTGGCTTAGGGTTTAGGTCATATGTGGAAGTGGGAAAGTGGTTGAGGATTTTGGAGCATATCATTAAGCACATGAAGCAAGAGGCTCATTAAGCAACACCTCATCCCTCCTTGATAGTATTGGCTTTTCCTATGGACTCAATGTGATCTTGGATCACTAAAATGTAAAAGTGAAGAGTCTTGAGCTTGAAGCTTTAGCCAATCCCTTGTCCTTAGCATCTTGAAGGAGTTCCCACAACCTTTAGTCCATGCCACTCCATTGTTGAACTTATCTGAAACATGCTAGATAGAAGTGTTAGTCCAACAGGAGATATGTTGTCATCAATTATCAAAACCACCTGGGGAGCACTTGTGCTTTCAATCTCCCCCTTTTTGGTAATTGATGGCAACATACATCAAAGCTTTAGATAAAGATATAAAGAACAGCAAGTAAAGATTTGGAAGAACATGTAGCAAGCATAGGCTCCCCCTGCATGTATGCACTCATGTAAATATGAAATATAGAGGCATGTGAGAGCATAATCATGACAGAGTAGGCAATGTGTTACATGTATCTTGGCCATATGCATCAGAGCAAAAGATTATCAAGGAAAATACCTTCATGCTCATGAGTCCTTCTTGCAAACAGTATGTACATAAGCAAGAACTCCTCATACTCATGATTTTGATGCATATACTTACCTTGTGGTCTCGAGTTGGCTTAGGATGGAATGAACCTGCACAAACAAGGTTAAATAACATAGAGTACGTCCACTAGCCAGGGCAAACAAAAGAAACCACAAGAATGTCAAGACTGGGATGACATGTAGAGAGTGAGTACAAGGTACCACATTGGATTCAACATGTCCCCAAGAATAAATATATGCAATGAATTTGGCTGATTTCTTTTCCCTTAGGTGTCTTGCTCCCCCTGAATCTTACATGGGATATTGGGAGAAGATAGGAAACAGAGAATCAGAGCTGAATAGAACTTAATTCAAATGAGTTCATATGAACATGTCTTTCCCCCAAAAAGACATGTGGCATCTCTCCTCTTGAACATCAAGCATCTGGGATCCTTGAGTATTTTCTCTCCCTGGAAATCTCTCTCTCCCCTTAACAATCATCTGGGATCCTTGAGACTTTCTCTCCCCCTTGAGGTCTCTCTCCTACAAGCTTTGATGTGATCTCTCTCTCCCCCTTTGACATCAATTTCCAAGAAGGTTTTTCCTGGAATCCGTCGAATAGGTTTGGTCCTTGAGATTCAGCACAAAGCAGAGGATAAAATTGTGATGCTTGTGGAGGACAAGATTCATTGAGTGGAGCTGGATCAGAAGAAATGTAGAACAAGTGGCAAACTATTTTTCTGATTGCAAAGTCGGTGGCACCGAGTGGCATATTTCGGTGGTACCGAAAAGATTTGGTTGGACCGAAATTTGCAAGTCGGTGAGACCGAGTTTACACAGAGAAAAACACTTGTCACCTCAGCTCACTAGTCAAGTAAGATCTCACAAAGATTTGCAATGAATTAGCTAAAGGATTTGCAAGGAATTTGATGCAGAAATATGCAGAACAAGAACAAAAAGGAAAGAGTGAAAGTTTCTAGATGAAGTTTTTTTTTGAGAGAGAAGGAAACAAATATGCAAGGAACAAATGCAATAACTCAGAAAAGAACACAAGAGAACTTCATCTAGAATTGGGCGGTGACATAGTCACCTATGTTAGAGTATATTGACTTAGGAGTCAAGTGAGGACACTTGATCATAGGTCATACTCATCGTTTAAGCTCAAAATGGGGTTACCATTTTTTCGTTTAAGCATCTTGATGTATTCACATCTTGTTGAGTTGCTTTGACTCATGTCTTGGAGTAAAGCTTCTCTAAGATGGAATGACATACCTTGGGTGGTGATGTGGTTCTTGCTCATGTAGTTGAACTTGTGTGGGTGCTCAGGGTTGATGTAGTTCATCAAGAGTTGGGAGCACCACTTGGAGTTTGAGTTCACCTACCTACATGGGTTAGTTCTTTGCAAGGAAGAGCACTTGTGTATCCAAAAATGACAATCATGAAGCTCAATCATAGAATTTGTCAAAGGATATGTTTGAATGGTTTTGTGCTTCCTTGTCTTCAACCACCATTGTGTAGAGTCTTGGTGATGTAGAGATTGCTCAAGATGTGAGTGAGTCGCAATCTCATGGAATTAGATTCAACCAAGCTCCTACATGGGTTAGACAACATGCAAGGTACAAATATATCCAAGACATAAGATAGTTATCATAAGAGATATATCATGGATTAGTCATAAGCTCATGTCTTGCATGTATCCAATGGAGTTTCTACTCCAAGTTCGAAGCATCAATGATGTTCAATTCTCCTCTCAACCTGCAAAACACTTTCTCATCAAGCGGTTTAGTGAATATATCCGCTAATTGCTTATCGGTGCGAACATGCTTAAGATTGATGTCACCCTTAGCAACATGATCTCGAATGAAATGATGACGAACTTCAATATGCTTAGTTCGAGAATGTTGTACAGGATTATGACCAATTTTGATAGCACTTTCATTGTCACAAAGTAGTAGAACATGTTTCACATAAATCCCATAATCTTTAAGAGTTTGAGTCATCCAAAGTAATTGAGCGCAACATGAACCAGCGGCAATGTATTCAGCTTCGGCGGTGGATAAGGATACCGAGTTTTGTTTCTTGGAAGACCAAGACACAAGAGATCTTCCAAGAAATTGACAAGTACCTGAAGTGGACTTTCTATCAACCTTGTCTCCGGCATAATCTGAGTCGGAATAGCCAACAGGATCCAAAGAAGACCTCTTAGGATACCAAATGCCAAAATTTGGTGTATGGATTAAATATCTCACTATCCTTTTCACAGCCTTAAGATGACAATCTTTAGGAGCAGCTTGATATCGTGCACACATGCACACAGTTAGCATAATATCGGGACGTGAAGCACATAGGTATAACAATGAACCAATCATAGAGCGATAAACCTTTTGATCAACAGGTTCATCATCTTTGGTCAAATCATTATGTCCACTAGTAGGCATGGGTGTAGACATACCTTTGCATTCTTGCATATTGAACTTCTTGAATAAGTCCTTGGTGTACTTTGTTTGAGAGACAAATGTACCTTCCTTAGTTTGCTTGATTTGCAACCCAAGAAAGAATTTGAGTTCACTCATCATAGACATCTCAAACTTTTCTGACATTAGCTTTCCAAACTTTTCACTAAAGAGAGGGTTAGTTGAACCAAATATGATGTCATCAACATAAATTTGGCATACAAATAGTTCTCCATTAACCCTTTTAGTAAAAAGAGTAGAATCAATTTTACCAATTTCAAAACCACTTGTAGTAAGGAACTTGGTCAAGCATTTATACCATGCTCTAGGAGCTTGTTTAAGACCATAAAGAGCTTTGTGAAGTTTGTAAACATGATTTGGTTTCTTAGGATTGACAAAGCCGGGAGGTTGTTTGACATAAACTTCCTCCTCTATTTCTCCATTTAGAAAAAGCACTTTTAATGTCCATTTGGTACAAGGTGATATTATGGTGATTAGCATAGGCAAGTAAGATGCGAATGGACTCAAGTCTAGCAACGGGAGCATACGTCTCACCATAGTCCATACCTTCGACTTGTGTGTACCCTTGGGCGACGAGACGTGCTTTGTTGCGGATCACTTGTCCATCTTCATCTTGCTTGTTGCGAAACACCCATTTGGTACCAATGATGTTGTGGTTGTTGTCGGGCTTCTCAACCAATGTCCAAACTTGGTTTCTCTCAAAATTATGTAGCTCTTCATGCATAGCGTTTATCCAATCCGGATCTTCCAATGCTTCTTCAACCTTCATTGGTTCAATGCTAGAGATCAATGAATAGTTTTCACAAAAGTTAGCTAAACGAGTTTTTGAGCGAGTGATTCTCCCGGTTTGTATATCATTGAGGATTTGCTCGACGGGATGATCTTTGGCAATTCTTGCTCGAACTCGTGAGAGCTTTTGCTTGGGTCTTCGTTGAACATCTTCTTCATCTTGTTCTTCTTCTTGGCCTTCTTCGTTGTTGATGTCGTCGTTCTCTTGTCATGGTGGAGAAGGAGGTTGTTGATGTTCATCTTGACGTACTTCCTCGTTATCTTCATCTTGGTGTGTCCCACTTGTGGATGCTTCCGTGTCGATTCTTGGTTCACCTTGTCATGAAGTAGAAGCTTCCACTTGGACGGATGAAGTACTCTCCTTCACCTCCGTTGGACGAATTTTGCCAATGGACAAGTCTTGAATTGCTTCTGAAGGGTCTTTGTCTCCTACATCAATTGGCAATTGCTCTACTTGCGAGCCATTAGATTCATCAAACTTCACATCTACCGTCTCTTCAACCTTTCGGGTGAAATTGTTGTAGACACGGTAAGTGTGAGAGTTTGATCCATAACCAAGTAGAAAACCTTCATGAGATTTAGGAGCAAACTTTGAACGACGATGCTTATCAAGAATGTAGCACTTTGAGCCGAATACTCGAAAGTATCCAACTTGAGGCTTGTTACCGGTGAGGAGCTCGTATGCCGTCTTGCCGAGTAGCTTGTGAAGATATAAGCGATTTGTTGCGTGACAAGCTGTCTCAACCGCTTCTGCCCAAAAGTGCTTTGGCGTCTTGTATTCATCAAGCATCATTCTTGCCATTTCGATGAGCGTCCGGTTCTTCCTCTCAACAACTCCATTTTGTTGAGGTGTGTATGTAGCCGAGAACTCGTGTGAAATCCCTTCTTCGTCAAGAAAGGTGTCCACATTTGCGTTCTTGAACTCCATTCCGTTGTCACTCCGAACCTTCTTGATCTTCACATCAAACTGATTTTGGGCTTTCCTAGCGAAGTTTCTGAAGATCTTATGGACCTGCGACTTGTCATTAAGAAAGAACACCCACGTAAATCTTGAAAAATCATCAACTATAACTAGACCAAAAGAATTTCCACCGAGACTCTTGTAGGCATTGGGACCAAAAAGATCCATGTGAAGCAGCTCGAGTGGCCTCCTTGTGGTCATGATGTTCTTCACGGGATGTCTTCCTCCAACCTGTTTACCTGCTTGACAAGCACTGCAAAGTCTATCCTTATCAAATATGACATCGTTAACTCCAAGGATATGATTTACTTTAATAAGCTTGTCAAGGTTTCTCATGCCAACGTGACCTAGTCGTCTATGCCACAACCAACCTTTTGAGGATTTAGCAACAAAGCAAGTTTTAGGTTGTGCCTTTTTAGAGAAATCGACAATGTAAAGATCACCTCTACGCATACCCGTAAAGACCATTTTATGATTGTCTCGACGAAATACTTGGCAATCTACCTCAGTAAATAGGACATTCAAACCGAAATCAGCAAGTCTAGATACTGAAAGTAAGTTGTAGCCAAGAGATTCAACGAGCATGACATTTTGAATGGAACTATAATGTGAGATGGCCACCTTACCAAGGCCAACCACTTTACCCTTTGAATTATCACCAAAGGTGACATATTTTCGAGGGCCGTTGTTTTCAGCAAGCTCACGAAACATCTCTTCATCTCCGGTCATATGATCAGTACATCCACTATCAAGAACCCATTCCTTTCCTCCTGATTCATATCCCCGAAGATTTGCCATAAGACCAAAATGTCTCATTGCATCATCAAGATCGAAGTCACTATCATCATCATCATAATATTCGTGTTCATCATGATCTTGTGACTCATCATTTCCTAGAGAGGGTAATTCATTAGATAAATGATCAAAGTGGTTACTTTTATG